>NW_022589706.1:5427146-5632580 GCF_004348235.1 Phoca vitulina
TATATATATATATATATATATATATATATATATGATGGCTGCATAATATTCCATTGTGTATATATATATATATACACATCTTGGCTATTGTGGACATTGCTGCTATAAACATCGGTGTGCACGTACCCCTTCGGATCCCTACATTTGTATCCTTGAATTAAATACCCAGTAGTGCAATTGCTGGATCGTATGGTAGCTCTAGTTTCAACTTTTTGAGGAACCTCTGTACCGTTTTCCAGAGTGGCTGCACCAGCTTGCATTCCCACCAACAGCGTAAGAGGGTTCCCCTTTCTCCGCATCCCTGCTAACATCTGTCATTTCCTGACTTGTTAATTTTAGCCATTCTGACTGGTGTGTGGTGGTATCTCATTGAGGTTTTGATTTGGATTTCCCTGATGTCAAGTGATGTTGAGCACTTTTTCATGTGTCTGTTGGCCTTTTGGATGTTTTCTTTGGAAAAATGTCTGTTCATGTCTTCTGCCCATTTCTTGATTGGATCATTTGTTCTTTGGGTGTTGAGTTTCATAAGTTCTTTATAGATTTTGGATACTAGCCCTTTGTCTGATATGTCATTTGCAAATATCTTCTCCCATTCTGTCAGTTGTCTTTTGGTTTTCTTGACTCTTTTGCTGTGCAAAAACTTTTTATCTTGATGAGGTCCCAATAGTTCATTTTTGTCCTTGCTTCCCTTGCCTTTGACGATGTTTCTAGGCAGAAGTTGCTGCTGCTGAGGTCGAAGAGGTTGCTGCCTGTGTTCTCCTTTAGAATTTTGATGGACTCTTGTCTCACATTTAGGTCTTTCAACCATGTGGAGTCTATTTTTGTGTGTGGTGTAAGGAAATGGTCCAGTTTCATTGTTCTGCATGTGGTTGTCCAATTTTCCCAACACCATTTGTTGAAGAGACTGTCTTTTTTCCATTGGACATTCTTTTCTGCTTTGTCAAAGATGAGTTGACCTTAGAGTTGAGGGTCCATTTCTGGGCTCTCTATTTTGTTCCATTGATCTATGTGTCTGTTTTTGTGCCAGTACCATACTGTCTTGTGATGACAGCTTTGTAATAGAGCTGGAAGTCTGGAATTGTGATGCCACCAGCTTTGCTTTTCTTTTTCAACATTCTTCTGGCTATTCGGGGTCTTTTCTGGTTCCATACAAATTTTAGGATTATTTGCTCCATTTCTTTAAAAAAAAGTGGATGGTATTTTGATAGGGATTGAATTGAATGTGTAGATTGCTCTAGGTAGCATTGACATCTTCACAATATTTGTTCTTCCAATCCATGAGCATGCAAAGTTTTTCCATTTCTTTGTGTCTTCCTCAGTTTCTTTCATGAGTATTTTATAGTTTTCTGAGTACAGATTCGTTGCCTCTTTGGTTAGATTTATTCCTAGGTATCTGATGGTTTTGGGTGCAATTGTAAATGGGATCGACTCCTTAATTTCTCTTTCTTCTGTCTTGTTGTGGGTGTATAGGAATGCCACCGATTTCTGTGCATTGATTTTATATCCTGCCACTTTACTGAATTCGCATATGAGGTCTAGCAGTTTTGGGGTGGAGTCTTTGGGGTTTTCCACATAAAATGTAGAGTGAGAGTTTGACTTCCTCTTTGCCAATTCGGGTGCCTTTTATTTCTTTTTGTTGTCTGATTGTTGTGGCTAGGACTTCTAATACTGTGTTGAATAGCAGTGGTGATAGTGGACATTCCTGCCATGTTCCTGACCTTAGGGGGAAAGCTCTCAGTTTTTCCCCATTGAGAATGACATTCACAGTGGGTTTTTCATAGATGGCTTTTATGATATTGAGGCATATACCCTCTATCCCTATACTCTGAAGAGTTTTGATCAAGAAAGGATGCTGTACTTTGTCAAATGCTTTTTCTGCATCTATTGAGAGGATCATATGGTTCCTGTTCTTTCTTTTATTAATGTATTGTATCACATTGATTGATTTGCAGATGTTGAACCAACCTTGCAGCCCAGGGATAAATCCCACTTGGTCATGGTGAATAATCCTTTTAATGTACTGTTGGATCCTATTGGCTAGTATTTTGGTGAGAATTTTTGCATCCGTGTTCATCAAGGATATTGGTCTGTAATTCTCCTTTTTGATGGGGTCTTTGTCTGGTTTGGGGAATCAAGGTAATGGTGGCCTCATAAAATGAGTTTGGAAGTTTTCCTTCCATTTCTATTTTTTGGAACAGTTTCAGAAGAATAGGTATTAATTCTTCTTGAAATGTTAGGTAGAATTCCCCTGGGAAGCCATCTGGCCCTGGGCTTTTGTTTGTTGGGAGATTTTTGATGACTGCTTCAATTTCTTTAGTGGTTATAGGTCTGTTCAGGTTTTCTGTTTCTTCCTGGTTCCATTTTGGTAGTTGATACATCTCTAGGAATGCATCCATTTCTTCCAGGTTATCTAATTTGCTGGCATATAGTTGCTCATAATATGTTCTTATAATTGATTGTATTTCTTTGGTGTTGGTTGTGATCTCTCTTCTTTCATTCATGATTTTATTTATTTGGGTCCTTTCTCTTTTCTTTTTGATAAGTCTGGCCAGGGGTTTATCAATCTTGTTAATTCTTTCAAAGAATCAGCTCCTAGTTTCGTTGATCTGTTCTACTGTTCTTTTGGTTTCTATTTCATTGATTTCTGCTCCGATCTTTATGATTTCTCTTCTCCTGCTGGGTTTAGGCTTTATTTGCTGTTCTTTCTCCAGCTCTTTAGGTGTAGGGTTAGGTTGTGTATTTGAGACCTTTCTTGTTTCTTGAGAAAGGCTTGTATTGCTATATACTTTCCTCTTAGGACTGCCTTTGCTATATCCCAAAGGTTCTGAACAGTTGTGTTTTCATTTTCATTTGTTTCCATGAATTTTTTTAATTCTTCTTTAATTTCCTGGTTGACCCATTCATTCTTTAGTAGGATGCTCTTTAGCCTCCATGTATGTGAGTTCTTTCTGACTTTCCTCTTGTGATTAAGTTCTAGTTTCAAAGCATTGTGGTCTGAAAGTATGCAGGGAATGATCCCAATCTATTGGTACCAGTTGAGACCTGATTTGTGACCTAGGATATGATCTATTCTGGAGAATGTTCCATGGGCACTAGAGAAGAATGTGTATTCTCTTGCTTTGGGATGGAATGTTCTGAATATATCTGTGAAGTCCATTTGGTACAATGTGTCATTTAAAGTCTTTATTTCCTTGTTGATCTTTTGCTTAGATGATCTGTCCATTTCAATGAGGGGGATGTTAAAGTCCCCCACTATTATTGTATTGTTGTCGATGTGTTTCTTTGCTTTTGTTATTAATTGCCTTATATAATTGGTTACTCCCATGTTAGGGGCATAGATATTCATAATTGTTAGATCTTCTTGTTGGATAGAACCTTTAAGTAGGATATAGTGTTCTTCTTCATCTCTTATTACAGTCTTTGGTTTAAAATCTAATTTGTCTGATATAAGGATTGTCACCCCAGCTTTCTTTTGGTGTCCATTAGCATGGTAAATGGTTTTCCACCCCTTCACTTTCAATCTGAGGGTGTCTTTGGGTCTAAAATGAGTCTCTCGCAGACAGCATATTGATGGGTCTTGTTTTTTTAATCCAATCTGATAGCCTGTGTCTTTTGATTGGGGCATTTAGCCCATTTACATTCAGGGTAACTATTGAAAGATATGAATTTAGTGCCATTGTATTGCCTGTAAGGTGAGTGTTACTGTATATTGTCTGTGTTCCTTTCTGGTCTATGTTACTTTTAGGCTTTCTCTTTGCTTAGAGGACCCCCTTCAATTTTTCTTGTAGGGCTGGTTTTGTGTTTTCAAATTCCTTTAATTTTTGTTTGTCCTGGAAGCTTTTTATCTCTCCTTCTATTTTCAATGACAGCTTAGCTGGACATAGTATTCTTGGCTGCATATTTTTCTCATTTAGTGCTCTGAATATATCATGCTAGTCCTTTCTGGCCTGCCAGGTCTCTGTGGATAGGTCAGTTGCCAATCTAATGTTTCTACCATTGTAGGTTACAGATCTCCCAAGCTGCTCTCAAAATTTTCTCTTTGTCTTTGAGACTCATAAGTTTTATTATTAGATGTTGGGGTGTTGACCTATTTTTATTGATTTTGAGGGGGTTCTCTGTGCCTCCTGGATTTTGATGCCTGTTTCCTTCCCCAAATTAGGGAAGTTCTCTGCTATAATTTGCTCCAGTATACCATCTGACCCTCTCTCTCTTTCTTCTTCTTCTGGGATCCCAATTATTCTCATATTGTTTCGCCTCATGGTATCACTTATCTCTCGAATTCTGCCCTCATGATCCAGTAGTTGTTTATCTCTCTTTTTCACAGCTTCTTTATTTTCCATCATTTGTTCTTCTATATCACTGACTCTCTCTTCTACCTCATTTATCCTAGCAGTTAGAGCCTCCATTTTTGATTGCACCTCACTAATAGCCTTTTTGATTTCGACTTGGTTAGATTTTAGTTCTTTGATTTCTCCAGAAAGGGTTTCTCTAATATCTTCCATGCTTTTTTCAAGCCCAGCTAGTATCTTTAAAATCGTCATTCTGAACTCTAGTTCTGACATCTTACTAATGTCTGTATTGATTAGGTCCTTGGCAGTTGCTACTGCTTCTTGTTCTTTTTTTTTTTGAGGTGATTTTTTCCATCTTGTCATTTTGTCCAGAGGAGAATAGATGAATGAGAAAACAAAATGCTAACAGAGTAATAACATCCCCAGAAAAAATATACACTAAACAAATCAGAAGAGACCTGAAACTGGGGGAAAAGAAAGGGAAAGAAGAAAAAAGAAGAAAAAGAAACAGATAAAAACAAACAAACAAACAAAAAAATAAAACCGAATATGATCAAATATGATCAGGCTGGTTCATAGATCGGTGCCACACACTAGATTTTGGGTGTATTTTGGTCTGTTAGAAGAAAGTGCTTCCCAAAATTTTAAAGAAAGAACAACTTATATATGTACAAAAATAAGGGTTAATATGATGAAGGGATGGAATATGATTGTAAAGATGAAAATCATAAAAGATTTTATAAAAGGAATTGATAAGATAAAAAGTTGTTTGAAAAAAGAAAGAGAAGATTGAAAGAAAAAAAGGGACAGAATGTGATCAGGCAGGAGACTAGAACAAAGCCATACACTAAAGATTAAGGGTATATTTTGGTCTGTTAGAAGAAACTGTATCCCAAAATTTTAAGGGGAGAACAACTTATATATATCTATAACTATATCTATATATCTATATATCTATATATATACACCAAAAATAAGGTTAACTACTATGAAGGGATAGAATATGACTCTAAAAATGAAAAATAAAAAAGATTTTTTAAAAAAGGGATTGATAAGATGTTGGTTGAAAAAGGGAAAAAGAAAAATTCAAAAAAAAAAAAAAAGAAAAGGAAAAAGAAAGTTAAAAAAAATTAACTTGAAAGACTAAAGAATCGTGGTAAAAAAAGCCATGGATTCTATGTGCAGTATTCCCCTAGCTCTGGAGTTCTGCCATTCTCATTGATCAGTAAACTTGGTCTTGGCTGGCTGTTCTTGCTGATCTTCTGGGGGAGGGACTTGTTGCCGTGGTTCCCAAACATCTCTGCTGGAGGCGGAATTGCCCCGCGCTTGTCGGGTCAGGGCTAAGTAATCTGCTCGGGTTTGCTCTCGGGAGCTTTTGTTCCCTGCAAGTTTTCCACAGCTTTGGAGGCCGAGAGTGAAAATGGTGGCCTCCCAATCTCCACCCTGGAGGAGCCGAGAACTCGGGGCCCCACTCCTCTCTGAGCCCCCAGAGAAAAGCAGTCAATCACTCCCATCTCCCTGGTCTCCGGCTGCACTCTGTGCTCACCCAGCCTGTGACTGATTGTTTCTGTCTCTGGCACCCAACCCGTGTGGTCTCCAAACCCAGCAGATTCCTGCAGTGCACTCCTGTACCACTCCTCCCGGGGGAGGAAGGGGAGTCTCCCTGGATCTGCTGCTTGTTGGGTCCCTGCTGGAGAAGCAGTGGCCCGACTGTGCTGCAGATCACAATTTATGGCAACCCTGGGCTGAGACCCCACTCCTCGGCTCTGTCTCTGCAGCTGGCTTTCCTGCTCCAATATCTGGGAGCTCTGCCACACTCAGGCACCCCTGGTCTTCCTGTGACCCCCGAGAGTCCTGAGACCACACTGTCCCAGCAAGGGTTCCACCCCTTGCTTAGCCACTGGAGCGATGTCCCTCACTGGAGCCGACTTCCAAAAGTTCTGATTTTGTGCCCCGCTTTTCTATGACTTTCCAGAAGTGGCCAACGGAGGCCCCCTCCCCAGCCATCTATCCTCCTGAATATCACCTTGGATTCACTTCTCCACACGTCCTACCTTCCAGAAAGTGGTTGCTTTTCTGTTCAGAGAGTTGCTCTATTCTTCTCTTTGATCTCCTGTTGAGACGTAGGTGTTCAGAATGGTTTGATCCCTATCTAGCTGAATTCCTGGGACCAGACAAAGTTTAGGTCTCCTACTCCTCTGCCATCTTGTTCCTCCCCCATCCAGTGAGATTTCTGACATGTATTTTAAAAACCCGAGTTGAACAGATTAGTGCAATAACATAACTGAAGCTCCTCTTCGTGTTATCTTTCATGTTACTTGGGCATAATATTTTGTTATGGCAGATTTGAAGTCTCTGAGAAGCTAGAGTTCAAATGCTTGAACTGAGTCCATAACAATGGGATGGGTGGTTCTTTTGTACAGTTTCATTAACCATCATTTCTTTCTTAGAACAGGAGGACCAACTTTTCCCTTATTTTCTTTCTACAATAATTGGACTATTTCTTTGTCACATCACTTCAGTTCCTGTATCCTGCTCACCGTGTCAAATGTTGACATAACTCTCTCTAGCATATCTCACCAGAACCAACTCTAAAGGAATGAGCAATCCTTTATACAGCAATACTTCTCTGATTTTGCAGTTTATTATTCAGCATCAAGTCAATGTGTCTTGGGCAAGGGATTTCAGATTAACTTTTTTAAAAAAATTTTATTATGTTATGTTAATCACCATACATTACATCATTAGTTTTTGATGTTGTGTTCCATGATTCTTTGTTTGTGCATAACACCCAGTGCTCCATTCAGTACATGCCCTCTTTAATACCCATCACCAGGCTGACCCATCCCCCCAATCCCCTCACTTTTTGTGATTACTTTAAACCACAAAATGAAATAAGGACATAAGAAAGAGGCTCTGTTGTGTCACACCACCCAGAAAACCTGCCATAGAAGCTTCATGAGTAAGTAGCAGCATCCTAAAAATTCATATCTAATAGACTGACATCTTGGTCACAAGACGGAGAAGACACAACAGGAGATAATATATGCCAGTAATTTGCTCATAGATGGTGGGAATAAGGGATGGGAATGTTCCCAGGCTTCTAAATGTTCACAGATAACAGGGAGGTTGGTAGGGACAGAAAGGACTGCCAGGGGACAGCATATCACCAGAATGTCACCAGGACAACTTTGTACTATCGAGGAAACATTTGTGTCCCACATGTAGCAACACCTTTGACAGTTTTCCAGGGCTTCGGTAAGGTGTAAAGACCCTGAAATTATTCTACTTTATTATTATAGCAGACCATGATAGTCATGTATTTTTTGTGTATCCAGCATGCTTTCCAATCTCCTTTCTTCTGATTCTTTTGGTGAACCCCTCCCTCAATCTACGTGGGCTTGTTAGGGTATGGTAGTCATTCTGTTCTTACCCCCAGCTAGAGAGGGGGCATTGTGGCACTGGCTGGACAGAACATACCATCCCTCTGGGTAAAGTTACTGTCTACATGTGTGTATGCATGACCCAAGCAGGATCAGCCAGAGTCTTTCCTAGAATTAATATGTGGAATTTTGGAGTAGAGTTTTTTCCCCCCTTCTCATTGACATTGTCAAACTAGGAAGATGTGGGTTTAGAGATGGGGATAGGTATATAAGGACCTTTCATCAGATAACCCCAAGCAAGGCTGAGCTATGGAGAGAAAGCAAAACCTAGGACATACTCATGCCTGCGCTTTCTAGTCATGTACAACAAGAGAATTCCCTTTTCATTTCAACTAGTCTGAGTTGGGTATTGGACCCTTGCAATCAAAGCCAATTAAAGCTCTAAAAGGAAGAGGGAAAGAGATGTACAACCAAAGGAATGCAGTAAAAAATCAAGTTTGGCAAAGGATACAAGGCCAATGAGCTGGGAAGAGGTTTGGTCATATTCTGAGAAGGGACTAGAACTTCAATTAATTTTTCTAGTTTTTCTTTTGTGCACTTTGTTCCCACAATGTCTCAAAAAACCCTAATTATTTTGGGGCAGATGTCACAATACTTAACATCAAATCCTCCATCCAGTATCTGACAGGCATCTCCTCACTGCCTATTGCACCATGCAGGGCTCTCCACTCCTAAGCTCTGTTAAATTGATGTGAAAAAGATTTGAGAGAAACCAACTTGAGAAGCAATAGGACGTTATGGAAAGAATATTGGATTTTCAATTAGGGTCTAAGATTGGAATATACATTTGACACCTCTTTGGGGGTATTTACTTTGTTGTTCTGGGCCTTAGTTTTGCAATATGGACATCAGAATGAGAAGAGTAATTATCTTTACCTCACACGGTTTTCATGTGGATTAAATAGCATTCTGTAAAATGTATACTGTCCAGCACTGACAGTAATAGGTTCTCAGTTAATGTTTTATTTCTTGTTTTCAGACAAGTTCATAACAATGCTGATGGTGTTCAGAGGAGATAGTGAAACTATTCAACCCCCATCCCAAAGCCGCGGCAGAACCTTCCCCAGGAGCAAGAAAATAGTGGATTTATTTATTTATTTTTTGTTGAGTGTGTGTGTGACGCATTTTGGAAGGCAGTTTCAGGGTCATTGTTGCAGCCCTTTAGGTTAAATCTCAGAGTACTGTTTGGAGTACTTTCTTCTTGGGAACTTCCTGTAGTTTTGTACGGTCCACCCAGACAAGAGGGGGCAGGGAACCAGATGCTTAAGACTGTCTCAAAAGAAGAACTCTAATCTCAAGAAGGAGAGCTAATTAATGCGTATGTTTTCTGTTGTTGTTTGTTTCTGTTCTTCTTCTTCTTTTTTTTTAGGATCACCTAGTTTCCCAGAGTCAGAAAAGATTCAGAAATTTAGGTAGCCTCTCTGTCCACGGAAGGAAAGGAATTCGTTCACATCATTATTTCCATTGTTCTTTTAATACCAACACCATCACCTGCACTTGCAGCAGCCATCAATCAATGAGAACCTTCTAGACATTTTGTACACATTAACTTTATCTTTTCAATGACACAAACAGAAAACCCAGTTTTTATTAATATTTCCACATATAAAAGAGAAATGCAAGTCTTGAGAAGTTAAGAAATTTGCTGAGGACACACAGCAAAAGTGAAACCGAGGTCAGTATGATTGCAAAGTGCATTTTTCCTTTTCCATTCTGCATGCCATGAGAACTGATGTATTACAGGGGTTAACAAGTGAAGAATGGACTGCCTGCGTTATTAAATCCAGGCCAAGAGTCTTATCAGCCGTCACACCTTGAGAAAGCAAAAGGCTGAAGTGTTACTTGTCCTTCCTTATCCTTTAGATGAGGGTACTGGTGCAGAAAAAGGGGGTTGGGCTGAGGGAGTAGCTTGACTGCCAAGGGGGAAAATAGTGGCTCACAGCCCTGGAACCTGAGTACTGGGACATTCATTTTCAGGCTCTGTTGAAGCTTGGCTACCAGCTTTGCCAGGCCCGGGAGATGTGTCAGTGAGCCATTTACATGACCCTTTACAAAGTTAAGCCTGTTATTTGGCCCTTGGTGCTGGCTTTTTAGAAAGTCCTTGACAGACACAGTAGGAATAAAATAGTGTACATGGCACATGCCTGATGCCTTCTTAAAAATGAAAAGTTGAAGTCAGACAGAAAGTAGTGGGTTTAGCATGCAGAAACACTGAGTATTACAGGTACATGTTCAGTCCCATCCTCTAACCAGGGTTTCCCTGAGAATAGGGTGGAGTTCCTACCCACCAGCACTGGATAGGAGGCACCAGTTAAAATGTAGGGCTGGTCTGAACAGACACATGAAAAAGTGCTCAACATCGTTCAGCATCAGGGAAATCCAAATCAAAACCTCAATGAGATACCACCTCACACCAGTCAGAATGGCTAAAATTAACAAGTCAGGAAATGACAGATGTTGGCAAGGATGCGGAGAAAGGGGGACCCTCTTACACTGTTGGTGGGAATGCAAGCTGGTGCAACCACTCTGGAAAACAGTATGGAGGTTCCTCAAAAAGTTGAAAATAGAGCTACCATATGATCCAGCAATTGCACTACTGGGTATTTACCCCAAAGATACAAATGTAGGGATCCGAAGGGGTACGTGCACACCATGTTTATAGCAGCAACGTCCACAATAGCCAAACTGTGGAAAGAGCCAAGATATCCACCGACAGATGAATGGATAAAGAAGATGTGGTATATATATACAATGGAATATTATGCAGCCATCAAAAGGAATGAGATCTTGCCATTTGCAACGATGTGGATGGAACTGGAGGGTGTTATGCTGAGCGAAATAAGTCAATCAGAGAAAGACATGTATCATATGACCTCACTGATATGAGGAATTCTTAATCTCAGGAAACAAACTGAGGGTTGCTGGAGTGGGGGGTGGGGTGGGAGGGATGGGGTGGCTGGGTGATAGACACTGGGGAGGGTATGTGCTATGGTGAGCGCTGTGAATTGTACAAGACTGTTGAATCACAGATCTGTACCTCTGAAACAAATAATGCAATATATGTTAAGAAAAGAAAAAAAAAGAAGATAGCAGGAGGGGAAGAATGAAGGGGGGGAAATCAGAGGGGGAGACGAACCATGAGAGACAATGGACTCTGAAAAACAAACTGAGGGTTCTAGAGGGGAGGGGGGTGGGAGGATGGGTAAGCCTGGTGATGGGTATTAAAGAGGGCACGTTCTGCATGGAGCACTGGGTGTTATGCACAAACACTGAATCATGGAACACTACATCAAAAACTAATGATGTAATGTATGGTGATTAACATAACAATAAAAAATAAAAAAAAAGAAAGATCTGGAAAAAAAAATGTAGGGCTGGTCTGGCGCAGGTGACATACTCTTCCACAAGGGGGGAATTCCTCTTAGCTAAGGATACTGTGGTTTGTTTCTGGGATGTCAAGAGGCCAACCTCCTGAGGAAGATGCTAAGATGAACAATCACTCAGGGGGTACCTGCCCAGATGGGTGTGCTGAGTCATCGGTGTGAAATCAAACCTGCTCCAGAAACGGGGGGAAATGCCAGTCAGGGGGATGAGATTAAGCTTGTGGCTCTTAAAATCTGGGACAGTTTTATCCTTGCTAGGGAACCTCTGGAAATTGTTGGAGATGTTTTTAATTGTGATGACGGGGGGAGAAAGTGCATGTGCTATTGGCATCCATCTGGTAGCTAGAGTCTGGGGATGCCGATTAACATCCTACAATGCACAGGACAGCCCCTACAATGAAAGATAAAGTGCCAAATGTCAACAGGGCTGAAATTAGGAAACCCTGGTCTAGGAGCACCAGGAACTAAGTCAGAAAGTCAAATTGGGTTTCGAATCACCAAGTAGAGGGGCAGGAGGGATGCCCAGGGTCAAAATGCATCCTAAAACAGAACTATACCATGCCCTGCAGACTGGGGCTGCTGTCATTGACCAGCTATACCCAGGTATCTGCGACTGCTGGGTCCCCTGTTGTAAACTACTTATTCTTTTGTGTGTTTGTGAGATTTTATTTGCCATTATCTACAGAACCCTCTTGAGAGCAGCAGCTCCAGAACAAGAGCCAGATGGAGATGATTTGTAGGTAGTAATTCCTTAGCATGGGCTTTAGTCTTAAAGTGTTTAGGTTTCAGCTGTACCACTTACTAGATGTGTCTTATAGCATGACTATTGGTCTCTCTTTTCCTAACCTACATCATAAGTTGATTTTGAGGATTAAATAAGGTAATATACATAAAGAATCCAGAAAGCTTTATAATTAGGTTAATAATAACTATTATTCTGGTTGTGATTACTATGGGAACATGATAGAACATCTGGGGTGAGGTATTGGGAAGGGTGAACTGGGCTCCCCAGCAAGCAGCCCTGGAGAACCCAAGGGTGGGCATGAGGCAATGGGCTTAGGAAGAGGGTGAGAACCCCAGGGATTTGTGATGTCAATAGTAAGGAACAAAGATTGCCAAACTGATCCAACACAAAGTTGAATTTATTTACTTGTCTGACAAAGAAGAGACACATCACTTAGGTGGGAGTTATGCAGATCTCCTAGAGCAGAAATGAAAAGGGGTAGATAGATCACCAAAAAACAAAAACAAAAACAAAAACAAAAACGGGGAAAGTACATTATATAAGGCCCTCCTCTGAGTTCAGGTCTTTGGTTAGATCAGGACTGTGAGCTCTTCATTGTGGTTACTTCATGTTTCACAGCATCCCTGATGCCAGGAAGACTGATATAAAATTCTAGCTGCAAATTCAATTGACAACTTCATGTGAAAATGCTTAAAATTTCAGAAAGTTATTCTTGAACAATGCCAACAAGTATTGAACCAACTATGTATTGCCCATTGTGGTAGTTGGCTTCCCTGGAAGCAGATTCTGAAATGGAGTTTTGTGTGTAGTCTGATATTTGTGCAGGTGTGTCCTTGGGCTCCTGATCCATAAAAGAGAGAACAAAACAGGAGTGGGCAGAGGGTGAAGGTGAGTTGGGGTGTCGGTCTGGCCGAAGTGACAGTTTCGGACAGACCCAAGGACATCCTGGAGCTAGCTAGGGTGGCATGTCAAGGTTGTTTCCTGTTGGGCTGAGATGACCAGCCCTTTATACTCTCTCATTGATCACTGAATGTGGGCAGCCAGAGGTTGTCTTCAAAGAGGCTAACAGTTGAAAGCTGTTCACCCCCAGGGACAAGGTCTTCACAGATGGAGGGTCTGGATAGTATAACATGGTGTTCACTAGCTCCTGGTCTTGACCCAGCCTTGAGTTCACCGCATGCTTAAAATAACTTTGAAGTCAGTGCAGGGCTGAGAACTGGATGGCGGGGGGTGAGAGGCTCACTGAAGCCTGCACACCTGCTCACCTATCACCTGGGTGCTCAGACCCAGATCGTGGCTCTCCTGCCTCACTCAGCCTCTCCTAGAAGTGGGCATGGGTATGGACATGGTAGAGAACATGGGGCCAAAACCAGACTTGAGCTAGATGAATAGATAGGTCAAGATGCTTCAACTCTTTAAAAAAGACATGTGTTCTCAATGAGGGCAATTTGTAAAATTGAGTACCTGGGGCAGGGGGAGGGGTGAAGAGATTGTATTCTCTCCATATATAAAGCACATAGAACACATAAGGAGATACACAGCATATCTGTGGTGTTAAAATTTAATGGGAGGTGAATAGGGAGAAAATGTCTAAAATGGCTCCAGGAAGAGGAGCAATAATGAAAAAAAAAGTTTAACAGAATACAAAGAAAGGGAGAAAAGGAATCTCTAAACCCTAGGTTTTTATCATGGCTTTTGTGTCCCAAGAATTGAGTTGGTCAAAAGTCTTAGAGCACAGGAGTCTACCACTGGTGGCCCTTAATACTACCAGGGTATATGACAGTTTTTGGTTTTGTTTGACTTTTTTTTTGTTTTTGTTTGTTTTGCTTATACAACATTAACATGAAACTGAAAAGAAAATCCCAGTTGGGTTACCATTTTAAATTTTGGAGATTTTGCCTGTGAGTACATGCATGCTTGCACACACAACCGATATCCAGCTTCTCTTGAATAATGAATACTTGGCAGCCCTGGACCCCCAGTCCAGCTCTACACCTCCAACTCCCATATGGAAATAGTGGTCTGGCCAGGATCACCTACTGCCTGGCTTCATTCACTTACATGACCTGATGGCTCTGAAGGCATTTGAATTTGCAAGCCCTGTCCTAGGATGTTAGAGCTCAAAGAGGAGCCCAAACTAGACATTCTCAATCCTGGCTTCACATCAGGAGAGTTAAGATAAAAAAAAAAAATCCCCCCCCAGGGATCCTGGTTTAATTTTCTGGACATTAATACGTGGTAAGAGATCCCCAGGGGATTCTGCTGTGGAGGCTGGATTGAAAACACTGATACAGCATGGCCCCTCATCGTGCAGCTCAGGGAATGGAGACTCAGAGAGGGAAAGTGAGTTGCCCAAAAACACATAGCTATTGTTGGAAGAACGTGAATTAAAATCTAGTCTTTTGACAATGGCCTGTGGTATTTCCCTCTACTTCACACTGCCTTCATGAAGTTTGTGTGAGGAAAGGTGAAGTAGCAGTTACCCTGCTTAAAACACCAGACTTAGACTTTATTTCTGAGTTTGTCCAGTGATAAGCATTTTGTGCCTCTAATTAATCTGGTATCTAATAGTGCTTTCTCTTCCTTGGTTTTATATCTGAGATAGCATGGGGTCCTAGACATAAATGGTAGAAGGGAAAGGGGACCTAAATGGGCTTCCAGCAGCCTCTATAAGCCAACATTGTTCTAGGAGCTTTGCTGTGGTTGTGCAATTTATTTTCACAATAATCCCAGGAGGTTGGTATTATTAGCTCCATTTCAAAATGATGAAACAGTTTCATATGGGGTTGATCAGGTACTCAAGAGTGTAACAGCCGATAAGTGATTTGTGCTCAGTTCATAACTTTCCAAAGTTGACATTCTGTCAGAGTCTGCAAGAATGTAAGTTCTACAGAGCTAGGAATTTTGAAAATATGTTTGCTCCTTGATTTCTTTCCTGAGTGCCTGCATTACTGATGGCACCTGGTAGGTGCTCGGTAGAAATTGGTCAGATCAGTGAAGTAATACCACTGAACTCTACAGGTCTTCAATCTTGAGGACTAGAGATTTTTGAGTTCCATGAAATATAAAACATCAAAGAAAATTCTTCTTCTTTTAAATTTTGGAATCCAGCAGTTTTCAAAACATCTGCAAGGGAGTCTGGTGTATTTAGAACACCTCCTCCAAGCTGTTGATGCCATGTGTTGAATATATGTCGAGTGACAGCAGTGTCCTAAGTGTATCTATGTGTGTGTGTGTGTGTGAGCTGCTGTCACATTATTTAAGGTATTTTTTTGTTTTTTTAAAGCTGTAGCTCAGCAGAGAAAAAGAAATATCTCATGGATGGTTCCAGCACACGGAGCACATCAGTGAGGTGTGCTGGTGAGATCTGCCAACTATGGGAGCTGGGGAAGTTTGGGGAGGCATGTTGCTGCTCATCTCCTTGGACCCCAGCTGGTCTGCATGGTAACTAACATCCTTCTGTACATTACTTCTCAAATCATAGAAACTTGCTTAGAGATATAGACATCTCATCCCTGCATCTCTAGGATTGGGTCCCTACAGGCACTCCATAAATGCCTGCTGAGTGAAATGATAGTTATGGTCCTATAGAAATGGTATTTCTCTTGGTTGAGGCACATGTCTTAGGTCGTGCAATTTCTAGGACCTTCTCCTGAGAATAACTTCTAGTTCATTTGGATCGAGGCAGGATGGAACTAGTTTTCACGACTTATTACAGTTTATGACATCCTGGTGACATTTAACCTCATATTATCTTCCCAACAGTCATCTGAGATGTTATATCTGTGGTACAAGTGAATCCAGGCTCAGAGAGCTTGAGGAATCTTCCCAAAGCCACTCAACCAGGAAGTGGTAGCAGTAGGATGTAAATCCTCTCTGAGAGGTCTGAGGTGGAACCAATTTTGTGCAGTAAAAGATTAACCCTGCGCAAAGAAGGGTTTGGGCCTTGACTAGATCCTGGGAGGTAACTTCTAAGCCCTCGGAGTGTGCTCTCTGTTTACTTGGAGGCCACACCAGGTAGTCTATACTAACAGTGTGATTTACAATGGGATTCTTGGGCCACACAGTTTGAATTTATCTCCTGGAGGGACCGAAGTTCAAGGCCAGACACATGGGCAGCCAGTTGTGTCTATGTGACCAACTTCCAATAAAAATCCTAGATACCAAGGCTCAGGTGGTCTTCCCTGGTTGGCAATACTCCATGTGTGTTTTCACTTATGGTTGTTGGGAAAAGCAGTTCTTCCCACAACTCAACTGGAAAGACAACTGGAAGCTCATGTCTGTTCTCTTCTGCCCTATGTGTTTCTTCCTGTTGCTGATTTTAAGTGTCCTTTTGTTGTGACAAACCAGAACCACGAGTACAACAGCTTTGCTGGGTTCTACAAAAACTTTGAGTGAATTATTGAACCTGAGGGTGGTCTTGGGACTTTCTGAACTCCCAAATTCCTGCATTTCCTTTCTGTAACACAGGGGTGCATGTCAACAAGAGGGACTAATGGCGGGGCGTGTTACTGCCCAAAGACCAGGGTGGACAAGACTGAGGGGCTGCAGG
Organism: Phoca vitulina; assembly: GCF_004348235.1. Lineage (NCBI taxonomy): Eukaryota > Metazoa > Chordata > Mammalia > Carnivora > Phocidae > Phoca > Phoca vitulina. The sequence continues at coordinate 5,443,559 of NW_022589706.1, forward strand.
TACTGATTGGGGTGGGAGGAATGGTTTGAGGTGGAGATTACTTTCCAAATGGAAAGGGAGTTTGGACCCAGAAGACAGCACATCTAGCTCCCCCTCCCCTTTTTTTTTTGCCCCACTGGTAGCAGAGCACAACCTGAGAGACCTACCCCCATCATCGCTTTGTGGGACTCAATCCTAACATATCGGTCTGTAGATACTTTCTGGTGCTTGTGCTGTAAAAGTGAAGAGGGTCTTTTTGTTTTTTTTTTTTTTTTTTGCCAAATTAATAGTCTTTGTAGCATTTCCCTTTTTTGTCTTCCATCCTTCTCTTCCTGTTCTTTTTGCTTATACCTTGCTTTTCTTCTCAGCTCGACACTTCCACCTTTTATGGCTTTGTGTTGGTGTTGGGCCAGGTTCCTCAAACATGAAAAGCACAGAAGAAGCAGCTCAGTGCTCCTGAATGGAAGCCCTGGGTTGAATTTTCTGGCTTTGGCTCTCACCTCGACTACCTTCTTGCTCTCAGTCTCCGCCTAGGTGGGGCTGGGATGAAGGTAAAACAGTTGAGGACCATGGGTCTCTAGCTCAAGTGCCTTATCTGGAATATGGTATTAACTCTAGCATCCGCCTCCTGAGGTTATGAGAATTACAGTTACCCCATCCCTCATGCTCAGCCCTTTCCAACACATAGTAAACACTGCTGATATGGTACCTATTTGTTTTAACGGCTCCCATCTACAGAAATTTCCCCATATTTATTTTTAAGTTTCATTTATTTAAGTAATCTCTCCACCCAACGTGGGGCTTGAACTCTTAACCCTGAGATCAAGAGTTGCATGCTCTTCTGACAGAGCTAGCCAGGCGAGAGGTCCCCATCTTCTTAGGAGAGGGTGAGAAACTAACCTACAGGAAAGAAATGTATGTTTTAGGTAAATCTAGGGTGTGTGTACTCTGATAGAAATAGGGCAGTTTCACAGGACTGGGACGGAGCATCCATCCCCTTGAGGGGAATTTGGCTCTGCCTGTAACTGAGATACCCGTATTTCCTCTAAGAAATGAATAGCTACCCATCTGCTTCCCGCCCCCTGCAGTATGATAGTACACAACCTCCCATAGGTGTTTGTCATAAAAAATCTGAAGGATTTGGATTAAAAGAGAGTCGAAGACAGGACTGCATAGGATTCCCATGACCTGGAGGGCAGCAGAGTTCTTAAGGGTGACATCTGGACACCTACTCTGGTCTGGACCAGGGCAGTGGTTGTTAACCTTGGTTGCACATTAGCATCCCCTGGGGAGTTTTTACAAAGTCCCGATGCCCAGATCCACCCCTGGAAATTTTGATTTAATATTTTTGTTGGGTGCTGGAGTGGTAGTTCCCATCAGCTTCTCAGGGGTTCTAACCTGCGCCAGCATTTGAGGACGACGCCTAGTAGCCTCATCACCTGCTAGAGCACTGCCCTGGACGCTGTGCCTCTTCCTGCCTGCCTAGCTTTTGCCTCTGCTGTTCTTACTGCTGGCATGCTCTCCCTTCTTTGTCTGCCTGATGAGCATCGATTCATCCTTATGATCTGACTGCAGTGTGAACTTTCTGCCCACTTCCAGGCAGCCCGATGCCAGTCAGAGATGATTGCTGCCTCATTTGTGTTCTCATAACACGTTTCTAGACATTTCCTATATTGGTACTCACAGAGACTTACAGGCTTTTTGTTTATCAATTTGTTCATTTCAGAGTTGGGACCTTGTCTTCATCACCTTTGTCTCCCCAACACCTGGTAGAGTCAGCGCCTAGTGCAAGATAAGCACTAAGTGAATATTTAGTTGCATTACGCTGAGGTAGTCAAAACAGCTCTCATGTCATTGAGGTTGAGCTGTCCATTCCTTATGTTACTGGTCTCCTTGTCTGGCTGTTACGGGAACTGCTCGGCACACCAAGGTCCCTCATTTGTGCAAACACTGTATTCCCACTTGAGTGTTGAAATATTTTGCTAATTGCAGGATCGCTTGTGTTCGCCACGTGTTGTTTCTCAAGGCGCCAGTCAGAATTAAAAGCCAAGAATGCAAAAGCTGTAGTTCGTGGTCTGTAGCAAGTCTGAGTACACACACATGCTAAAGTGCATCTGGGGACTCCACGGGTATAAATGAAAACCAAGAGGGGACATGCTGGCTTGTCATCCATTTTAAGGTCACGCATTTTTTGATTTTTAATTAAGGATGACGTCCATCTTATAATTGTAATGTCTTTTTCATTTGTTTATAACACATCTCCACTACTGTGTTGTGCTGTAGAGAGGGATGGTCACTGCAGGACTGAGCAGGCTGGGAGGCAGGAGAGATTACCTGCAGGAATCAGCAGGCAGGCACCGGATGGCTGGGCTGCTGCTTAGGACAGCGGCTCACGTGGTCACTTATGGGTAGTTCATTCCCATTGCTCATTGCCCAGAACTTTTCAGTTTTAAGTATTTGCACTCTTATTCCTGTCAACAAGACTTTGGAGGAACCATTAGACACAAGAAGACTAGAAGCAAAGGGTTAGTGGACAAAGACGGTTATTAAGCTTCTTCCCTCTGGGGGAATCTGAGTAGGGTTTGGTGGCAAATGTGGGTCAGGTAGAGTGTAGACAGCAGCCACTGGATGGCCCATGACTTCTTGGAGAAGAAGAGATTATAGTGAAGGAATGGAGGTAGGGCCGTTGCTGGGCATATCTGAGAGATGATTGTGGGCCTGGGCCTGAGAGTGTCTATTAGTTAACATTCCCTTTTCTTCCTATAACACAATCAAGCCAGATAAAAACTCTTCCTCTCTCTCTCTCTCTTTTTTTAAGATTTATTTATTTGACAGAGACAGACACAGCGAGAGAGGGAACATAAGCAAGGGGAGTGGGAGAGGGAGAAGCAGGCCTCCTGTGGAGCAGGGAACCTGATGCGGAACTCGATCCCAGGACCCTGGGATCATCACCCAGCCGAAGGCAGATGCTTAACCGACTGAGCCACCCAGACGCCCCAAAAGTTCTTCCTCTCTTAAGTAACTGTCTGAATATAAGCAGGCAACCATATCAAGTCAAGCTGAAATCGACTTTCTTATTCCTTTGCCATCCTCAACATGTTGCTTCTACCTTGTGGTTTAAAATGGCTGCTGTGGTTCCCACTATCACATCCACATTACAGAAATCAGGAGGTAGAGAAGAGAAAGGAAGTATATCCTTACTGTATGCTAAGGGTCTGACCCAGAATTAACAACTTGGTACTTCCACTCACATACTATTGACCAGAATATAGCAGTCACATGGCTACACCTAGCTTCAAGGGAAATTGGGAAATAAACTATTTTGCTACATGGCCATGTGCCCAGCTAAACTCTATTATTCAGGTGAAGGGGAGAATAGATATTGGGGAAATAACCAGCCATCTTTGTCTCATAGGAGACATGTTCCTGGCTAATGCCCAAACTCAGTAAAACACAGCATTCCAGAAAATGCTGGGAGGGTGAATGCAGAAGGAGACATAGCTCAATGTCTTAAATGCCATCTCAGAACAAGGAATCAATGGTTGAGGTTAAACATATTAGCACTTGGAGGTTGCCCAGAAAATCTCAGCATCTAAAAACAGCACTTCTTGGGCGCCTGGGTAGCTCAGTTGGTTAAGCGACTGCCTTCGGCTCAGGTCATGATCCTGGAGTCCCGGGATCGAGTCCCGCATCGGGCTCCCTGCTCGGCAGGGAGTCTGCTTCTCCCTCTGACCCTCCCCCCTCTCATGTGCTGTCTCTCTCATTCTCTCTCTCTCAAATAAATAAATAAAATCTTTAAAAAAAAAAAAATAAAAAAAAAAATAAAAAAATAAAAACAGCACTTCTTGTTTGATACATGTGTCAAACAATGTTTAATGTTAATTTAACTTCTTAATGTAATTTCCTCGTAAGAGTGTTTGTCCAGTATTCCCAAGGATGCTAGGAGTGTAGTGTGTCTGTGTGTGTGGGGGGGGAGGGGTGCAAGCAGGAGGACAAGGATTGTAAATTTCCATAAAATTAATTACCTTGGAGGGGACATAAAAATTGCATGAATGGAGGTGTTTTATGTATAAATAATTATCTGTGTTTTGAAAAAAGTATCATGATTCTATGTGTGTGTATAGATTGTGCAAGCGCATGTGTGCACGTGTGTGTGTGTGTGTGTGTGTGTGTATACACATCTACTTAACATGATCCTTCATGATGTAGTTGGAGAAAGTGTCACTTCCACTTTATAGAATTTGGTGGTTAGATCCTGGGTCTGGAGCTTGGGCCTGATGTAATAATAAACTTGGAGGAAGGAGATGTCTCAGGAGAGGATGAAGGTAATTTTCACGGAGAAGAATGTAAACACATACAGGTATAGAGCATGGACTGTGGTGGTTTTAAAAACAGATCTGCCAAGTCTTCAACATTTCTCTCATTGAGGTGTGGGGTCTGATTACCCTCTCCTTGAATATGAGCTGGTCTGAGTGATTCCATTCTAACAAACAGAACGTGAGGGCAGTGACATTCCATGCCTAATTTTGGAATACTAGATCATAAAATGCAACGTCAGCTCCACCCAGCTGTCTCTTGGTATCCTTGCTCTTGGACCCAGGTGCCATGCTGTGAGGAAGCCCCAGCCACAGGGAGAGACTCAAGTATGTGTTTTGCCCACATGTGTCCTTTGGATGTTCTCTTCTCTCTCTCCAGCTTTGAAAAAATTCACTCCTAATTTCTTGGAAAGCAATGGAGATACTAGGCAAGAGTTTTTCTTCTTGCCATTCCAAAGACAAGATACATCAGGGCTCTTTTGTGAAAGACACAGCACAGTTGATGTTCTAGCTAATGGCAAAACTAGCCATGCCTGAGTCTCTGTCCTGCCCTGGTCTCAAAGTCTTCTCTTCCAGATGCCGCAAGATATTCACCAGAAACTTCCTGTCCTTTTCTGGAGAAGGGCTCTGCCCCAACTAGAGTCATATACAATTTGATGTGCATAATGCTCTGAGTTAGGTCAGATGTCCCATCCTTTTAAATGTTTCACATATGTTATAGTTTTCAGACCTGTTTATAATCTACTGTTTCTTCTGGAGGATATTGTGTGCTGATCTCTCTCTTAAAATCTGTATATTGCTCCAAGGATTTAGATTATAGCATGTGTTTAATTAAATGTTCAACCAAATTGAAGTGAAGACTGACAAGCACAGGGAAAATCAGGACTAACATTTCTTCATTTTAAATACTTATATTAATGCTCTGTCAAATTTCATAAATAATTTAAATCTGGTATCTTACTTCCAACACATTGAGTGTATATTTGGATTTAAAAAAAACCTGCATAATTACTTACCATGCTCTGATGTCTAGTCACATAGAAGACAGATCTTTTAAAATTACTTTTCCTGTTGTTATTTATTTATCCAGCATACACTTACTTTTTGCCAGGGTCCGTGCCAATGTCTTCATATTCATGATCTCATTCTGTCCTGTGAGGTAGAAGATTAGACAAATTTTCTTTTTCCTTCTGGGCAGCCCTTAACCCTTCTTGTGAGAGCACCGTTCTTTTCTCTTGGGTAATACATTTTTTCATCATTTGTGGATATGTTCATGGTGGAGCTGTTCGTCAAGTTTCTTCAAAAAAGTCCTCCCTTCCTCTTCCCCCCCAACACCGACCAAGGAGGTGGGCACCTGATTCAAGCTAGGTTATTCAGACTCTTTCATAGGAATTGAAACTTGAGCAGAGCCTGACACGGAAGGCAGGCACTGGAATTTGAACATTTAGCATCTGTGTCTGAGGGCAGTGGATCAACATTTCTCTCATGGAGGTGTGGGGTCTGATTACCCTCATTAATTTTTGCAATCACATCTAGACTGCATCTCCACTGCGCTTTCAGCACTGAGAGCAATTCCAGGCAAAGCAGGTGCTCAACAGTATTCGTGGAAGGAACAAATGAAGAATGCTCCCAGGGTCCCTGGTTCACGTATTGCCTGAAGCTTGAACAGTCAAATCTTCCTTCGACTCTCTGAGCTCCTAGAATGCTTCCATTAAATTAGAAAGAATCATTTCTGTCTATTTCAAAGTGATGCAAGCAGATGCCATTGACCCTGCTTATTGACAGTGCATTTCTTTTTCATAAAAAAGGAGGTGTGGATATGCCTATATTTGCTACTTGTTAGAACCTTTGTTCCACATGTCCTTGTCATGCTTATCCTCATTTGTCCATTTCAGTTGAATTTTCCGTAATTGTATTTTATCATACATGAATGTTGCATACTTAATAATCCCCAGGGCATCAAAGTCAACATAAAATACTTAAAATGAAAAACCTGCTGGTTCCCAGTTGGAGCTAGCTTGGAAACATGATAGTCTTCTTAACATTTTTCAGTGGGAGATCACAGGAGTCTGCCAACATTGGCATTTGAACTTGCCACTTCTACCCTAGAGGTAGAGATGGAGATCAAACTAAACCAAACCAAGTCAGAGTGTTGGTGTACCATAAAATGGTTTCATTCACCATCTAATGAATAATTAAGCACTTATTCTAAATATGGGATCTGCATGAGGGCTTAGTCTGGAGAAGGCAGGGGCAATAGGAAGCAACACAGTGATTGAAGTGACAGCAGATAGGATTGCAGAGGCAGGGAGCTGGGTGTTCTTTGAGGAGGGAATCTTAAGAAGTCATCTTAAGAATTTTAAAGTCACTTGGTCTTTAGAAGGTGGAACCCAAACTATGCTGGAAATTCTGGTAATGACCAGGACTAGCCAGACTGGACTCCTCAATGTCTCTGAAAATACACATTCATAATTTATTCATGCTGTGATCTCCTCCTGAAATGACTTTCTTCATACTCTCTCTCTCTCTTTCTCTCTTGGTCTTTTAGGGTCCAGCAAAACAATTGATTTCAGGGGTCCCCTATTCTCTGATTTCTGGGAAGATATATTCTGCAGTGCAAGGCAATAGACAAGGGTTTTGGGTTCAGACACCCATGCTCTGACAGATGTAGACACATTACTTAACCTTCCCGAGCCTCAATTCCCTGAACTAGGGATGATCTTGATGATGATGATAATGATAATGCCTTGTGGGGTGTAGGTCAGAATTAAAGAGAAGATACGTCTAGGAGCTGCCCCATCATGAGGCAGTGACACTGATAGCTCCTTCATCTCAGTACCGTGGTCCAGCATCATCTTGCTCCTCAGGAGTCTTCTAATGGCATCATATTAATGGTGGTCATTGACACCTTGCTTTGTGACACTGACCTCGCTTCTCCATTTCTATTCTTTACCGAAAGCCATGGCTGTAGCTGTATCCATGTATGTCTTAATTTCCCAAGTTCCTGTAAGGTAATAACTGAGCTTTATAGCTATTGTACAAAGGTACCCAATGAATGAATGCCGATCAAAAGAAAAACATAAATAGAGGACCATTTAAAAACTATTTTAGCTCTCCTGTGTTTGTGTTTTTTAAGCCTTTAGAAGGCAAATTGGGGCTTATTTTCATAATTTTAAATTTGGCTTCTATAGAGCATGTCTGAGAGGTTCTTTTCTGTGACATTTAATTAAAAATATATGCACAAACAGCACCTCATTTGATCTCTTTGATTTACCTAGAAGGCAGACATTAGTGGCATTTCCTGATTATACCTGGTGAATTTTGGCTCTGAGAGGTGAAGTGACTACCCCAGGCAACAGAGCATGGACAGCGGGAAAGAGGGGCTCCAGCCTCTGTCTACACCCCTGCCCCCTCCCATGCTGGGCTGACTCCACTGAGAATATCCTATTTGATAACAGATGTGAAAATCCTTCACAGACTCTGGGGCAGAATATGAATGTAGAGGATTATTGCTATTATTTCTAGGGCAGGCGAGCTATAACCTCATCTATCAACCAGGAAATCCTGTTGCTGTTCACTGAATTGTACCCTTGTGACCCAAAAGATAATGTATTTCCCAGTGTACTTAACTTAATACTATGGGCTGACCTGTACCTTGAACTGAGCTGGGTGAGTAATATTTAAATGCAGAGTCTGACAGCTTATAACCTCAAGTGGCTCACTTCCCCCGGGGGCAAGCTGCCAAGCCAGGGAGGGAAGAACAGTGGACTGTGGGGATGAATAAGATTGGGATTGGATGGTGTTCCTCCAGAAACAACCCATGGCTTAGATTTATTTTTGGTAACTTGATGAAAAGAATAACTTTGTTCATTTTGATTATCTAGAGTACCCCTTGGGCCACCTCCCATAGCCACCCTTGAATTGTCAATTCCAGCTGCCCTCACACTGGGTAAGAACCATTCCATGTTGATTAAAAAACCCAGTGGGGGACCATCTGACTGGAGTTTGATATTGTGGTTCAACAGCCTGCTGGATCCTCCCATGTCTACAAAAAGGAAAATGCTTGCTGGACACTTCTACAGGCCAGAGTCAGTAGGGAGAGAAAGGTGGGGTGTTTCTGCCTTAACCTCTTAATACTGGGCTGAAAACACAATTGAACCACAGAATTAAGAGTATGTTGGAAATAGAAGGGAGCTTAGAAGCGAGTGCAAAGACCCTAATTTTATAGACAAGGGAATGGAGACTCAAAAAGGGCAAGCAATTTGCGAAGAAGTTTGATGCCTAAATTCATCAAATTTAGATGTGTGTCTCATCTAAATCAGTGAGATGAGATATTCCTTATCCCTAGTCACTCATCATTTTTGCCTTCTTGTGCTACTGAGAGTGACATCTGTCCAAGTGAAGAATGACCTAAATGGATCGTGTTTAGAGAGTCATTTCCCTTTTGTGTTGTAATAACAGTAAGTCAGTCAGCAAACAGGCAGGAGCAGCTCCACTCTGCACCTGACACAGAGTTTGGAGTTGTGAAAGGGACCTGCAGTGCTCTCAGTAAGGTGACAACTTCTAGTGATGCTAACACAGTGGGCAGCCACCTGCAGAATCGTGGAATAGGGCCTTCTATATAGCCTTATATGGTGGAGCATACTGTGTAATTTGGGGATCAAGTTTGGATCTTTGCTCTTCATGTCATTCAAGGTTGACACAAAACAAACAAAAAATGCTTTCAGAGTCTCTGGACCTTTGGAATGAGTTTGAAGACACTTATTAATCACAGGCCCTCCTCTGTGGGTTCCAAACCAAATGAAAAGTAACCCAAGAGCCAGATAATGATTAAAAAGTCAGCTTTATTGCCATTAAAATTTGAATTGGACAATAGAACTTGACTCAAGTGTCTGAAATGAACTAAGCTACTCTGGAAGGCCTGGAAATTCATGTCCCATGGGGCAAGATGTAGGAAAGGGAGCAGGTGTGACCCAGAGGAAGGTGGAGCTAGATGGAGTTAGGGAGCAGAAAAGAGAGAGGAGGGGAGGGGGAGAGGCCTACTACTTAACCCTCTAGTGAGAGAAGATTCACCTCTTGCTGAGAAGTGGAGAGAAAGGAATGGAGAGGATGACCCTTCTTATTTTAAAAGTCAATAAAGGATCATGCAGAGGAAGAAAAGATTCTCTGGTACCTTCCAGAAATAGGGGCGCAAGACAAGGAAATTTGCAGATGTGTGGAGCCGCTGAGGAGGTAGTGGGATCCCCAATGCAGAGATGGGGAGAGGACATAGGTCCCTTGGGGTTTTTCTTTGTTTTTTTTTAATTTTATTTTAAATTGTTGCAAAGTATACATAGCCTGCAATTTACCATGCTAACCATTTTTCAAGTGTACAGTTCACTAATAGATTCCCATTGTTAAGCAACCAATGTCCAGAAGTTTTTCATTTTGCAAAACTAAAATTCTAAAAACACTAACTCCCCATCGCCCCCTTTCCCCAGCCCCTGACAACCACAACTTTATTCTCTGTCTTTATGAATTTGACTACTCTAGTGACTTCATGTAAGTGGAATCATATAAGTTTTTTTTGTGACTAGCTTATTTAACTTAGCATAATGTCCTCAAATTTTATCCACGTGGCAGCCTGTGTCAGAATTCTCTCTCTTTTTTTGAAGGCTGAATAACATTTTATTTTATGTATATGTCACATTTGGTTTATTCATCCAACCATAGTGTTCACTTGTGTTACTTTCACCTTTTTGTTATCGTAAATAATGCTGCTATGAGCATAGGTGTACAACTCATTCTTTTAGACCTTGCTTTCAGTTCTTTGGATATATACCCAGAAGTGGAAATGCTGGGTCCAGGTCTCTCAATTTCAACAAAGGAATGTGAAGTGCTGTGAAGAAGATTAAACAGAGGTTGGAGACCAGAAATCTACAGGTATGTGAAGGAAGGACATCTTCTGGGTCTGGCAGGATTGAAGAGCTGCCTTCCCAGGGGGTGAAAGTGCTAAGGATTTAAGGGCCACAATGTAGAGTGATGCGGGAGGCAATGTGGTTCTTGTTCTCCAATAGCCTCTAGAGGCCACGGAAAGAGCCTGGGGCTTTGGGTGAGTGTGGAAGTGGGAGGGAGGCTTCCTGTCTATCCTCAGAAGGAAAGGGGCACAAATGTGAGGAGGAATCAGTCTGTAGCCAGGAGTGTTTTGCTCTTAATTCTTTTTCTAAATGTAGTATACATTTGTTTATTAGTGAGAGGTAGGGGTAAAGATTTATAAGATCTTCTGTTTAACACAACGAGAGGAGGGGCCAAGTCATATATTGTTCATTCAGAAAACCAGAGTTTATCACACACGTATTGGAAGTAAGGAATTCCTGTCCTAAATCCCACCTGTCACAGGGTGAAAGTGACCTAAAGAGAAGCTATGGACAGGGCTGGTCACATACCCCTATTCTAATTCTATGCTGTAAAAAGGCCAATAACTGGGACCATTTTGGGTTGTCATAACCGGGAGGAGAGTTGCTACTGGCATGTAGTGGGTGGAGACTGGGCATGCTGCTAATGCACAGGTCAGCCCCTCACCAAAGAAGTTTCCAGCCCCAAAATGTCAGTAGTGCTAAGGTTGAAAAATAGGATTTGTTTGTTATATCTCCTTCTCAAGACAGAGTCTAATTTTCTCCTCACAAATACATGCTAGGACACCTAGTCTTGTCTTATTTGATTGATTAGAATGTGAGATGAGGCAAGTCTGAATAGCTTAACTGACTGCCCAGAGAGTTCATACTAAGATCATGTGTCCCGACTCCTAGGACCCTTTCCCTCTGTTCACTCCATGCAGGGTCAGAAAAGAAGCAGTCACTGAAGGTTGAAGGTGCTGATACCAATGAGGAAGCTGAAAGAAGGGAATAGCATTTGTCCAGTGCCAGCTGTGTCTGGTGAGTACGGGGCTGGGAGGTTGAGCTGCATTTGTAACCCTCATCCATTACCAGCCCTGAACTGTGGCTTGGGGTGTCGCACTTCAGAAAATTAAATAGCTTCTACAAGGTCACATTCAAACCTAGGTCTATGCTAAATCTGACTCTTGCCTCTAAAACTCACTGCTTTTTTATTAGAATATGTGGGATTACAAAATAATTAGTTCAAAAGCTTCAATAATAAGGCAGTATTATCTAGACACTCCAGATTCTATTCATCCACTAAAAAGAATTTTTTGACAGACTAGTATATTCCAGTGCACTAGGGCTGGAGAGATGCCAGCTCTCTGACATATTGTCAGGTTTCTTAGCAGGGCAGTGTGCGTCTGAGTGCTCAAATGCTGCTGCCTGTGCCCCAAATATCCCATTGACGTGCATACGCACACGTGTGCAAGTGTGTGTGTGGCATGCATGTGTGTGTGTGAACGTGAAAACAATGTTTTGATGACTGTCATTTGTTTCATTTGATTATGTATCTGCAACCTCTTTTTTTATTATTTTTTTAATTATGTTATGTTAGTCACCATACAGTACATCATTAGTTTTTGATGTAGTGTTCCATGATTCATTGTTTGAGTATAACATCCAGTGCTCCATGCAATACGTGCCCTCCTTAATACCCATCACCGGGCTAACCCATCCCCCCACACTCTTCCCCTCTAACACCCTCAGTTTGTTTCTCAGAGTCCATAGTCTCTCATGGTTCGTCTCCCCCTCTGATTCCACCCCCTTCATTTTTCCCTTCCTTCTCCTAATGTCCTCCATGCTATTCCTTATGTTCTACAAATAAGTGAAACTATATGATAGTTGTCTTTTTCTGTTTGACTTATTTCACTTAGCATAATCTCCTCCAGCAACCTCTTTATCCCAGGCATTTTGACCTGAGTCCTTGAGGATGGGCAAGGGACAGTCTGAGTCAGGTGCCTTATAAGATGGCAGAGCCTCACTAGACAAAACCTGTGTGCCAGCATCTGTTCCCTGAGGCTGAATGCTTTCCTTTAGGAGGACAGGGCTTCCTCATGTGGGTCCTGCAGTCAGATATGCCTGGCCTTAAATCCCCCTTCTACGCCTTACTACACGTATGGATCTGAACAAACAGCTTAATCTCTCCGTGTCTTGGCTTTCTCACCTCTAACACAAAGATGCTCAGAGTGGGACCATACCAGAAAGCAGCTGGGCGGCCTAAATGAAGTAATGTGAGGAGGCGCAGAATTCTCTCCACTCCAGGTTAAGGGGCCTTGACCCCATGGGACCTGAGATGGGCATGGTGGGAAGGTTTTGATAGACAGTGCCAGAGACGGTAGGGGTGGTAGTGCCCCCGGGAGCCACTGCATTCTCCAGGCCAGCAGGGGGAAGGGGTCGATGAAGCCAGCTTTTAGGTGTGGGAGGCAAGAATAAATTGCCCACGGAAGCCTCTAGGACAGCAGAGGTGTTGCTTAGACACCCTCTTGGGACTGCCAGGAGAGCAGGTGAGACACTTTTAGTTAAGTCTTGTCTTTCATCATGTGAGTAAGCCAAAAAAGCAGTGGTGTCTGTCCTGACCCTCAGGGAGGCAAAACTACAGGACACAAACATAAGTTATGGCTGAGTAAAAACTAACCGTAGCAATTTAAGACAGACCCAGTATCATAAATTGACCTGAGACGATTTTAGAAGCCCTGCAATAACAGTGGTAAGAAATGTGCCCAAAGACTGATGGGCAGCAGCTTCAAATCTCAGCTTCATCACTTACAAGTGGCATATTTGGAGAGTCACATGATTTCTCTGAGCCTCAGTTTCTCCATTGGTAAATTAGAGAAAATACTATTTCACGTGGGGGCGGTCGATCTTACATAAATCAAGTCTACAGAAGCACTTTGCAAACTGTCAAGCCCTGCACAGGTTTGAGAGGCTGTTATATTATTTCCAACTAGTTGGTGCTGCTGTGGATTTTAGCTGGTGAGAAGAAATTCTTCTAGTTCATGTTCTACGTGGTAGCATCTTTGAACCTCATGTTCTCACTCATCAAACACCTTAAAATATGGAGGCACCCAGAGTGGCAGAAACAGAAAAATCTATCATGTAATTCAAAGCATCCTCCTTTCATTGGAAAGGGGGTGGAGAATATTTCTTTTGTTGAGCTTGCTTAATTCAAGAGGGAGAAAGAGAGTTGCAAATGAGAAATGCAAATCTAAGAAGATATCCAGCAATGTGCTTGGTTTTAATAATTGCTCAAATAAGAAAATCTCCACTCCCCTCCCCTCCACACATTCATACACACAATATTATTAGGATCCAGGTTTCAGTTAAATGTCACTGTGTTAAAGATCCATCTCAAACCTATTCTATCCTACCCTACGCTACCCTATCTTACCCTACCCTATGCTACCCTACCCTACTCAATCCCATTTTATCCTACCCTACCCTATTCTATTTTATCCTATCTACCCTACCCCACCCTATCCTATCCTATGCTATTTTACCCTGTCCTATCCTCTCCTATCCTATCCAACCCTATCCTATCTTACCCTATCCTACCCTATCCGACTGTATCCTACCCTATCCTATCCTATTCATCTTTTTGTTTATTTCCTTCATGACTTTCATCACTGAAATTATCTTATTGTTTGATTTATGTTTGGTTGATTAATATATTCTTTTCTCAGGTGATAATTTCCATAAGAGGAAGTTTTATTCTCCTCAGTATCTCCAATACCTAGCTCAGTGGCTCATAATGGGAACTCAATAAATATTTCTTGAATGAGTGAATGAGTCCCCAAATTTCAGAGGTGCTGGTGGTCAGAGGCAATGGCAATAGGGCCACTGCTTGCAAGAAGTGGCAGCTGGGGCGCAGATAGAGAGCAGCGTCAGGAAGTAGCAGAGCAGCCTGCACAGGAGGAGTGGACATTCTGGTTTGCTGGGACCAGGAGTTTGTGGAAGGGGTGGGGGGCTTGGCAGCAAGCCCCTGCATGGCAGGCAGTAGACACTCCTATCCGGGAGCCCCTACCACCGTGTGTCTCAGGACCAATATACATAGAGGCCAAGAGCACTGAGAACTCTAGCAAGGAGAACAAGCATTGATGCCCAAGGTGGGTGGAGGGTTGCAGAGAGAGGAGGAAATGGATGGAGGGAGGCCAGAGGCTGTTCAACGACCAATCTAGGAGGAAATGACAAATGACCCTTTCAGTGGTCTTTTCCTAGACTGGTGGCCTGGAAAACAACTCTCATTCAGATAGAAAAAAGCTTAAAACACAAATGAAAGCCTTGCTCCCAAATCCCCTAAGACATCTAATATTTTAAATTTATTTATGTGTTTATGAATTAGGTGCTGGGCTAAACACCTGACCCACATTATCTTGGTTAATGCTCCCAACAGCTGCTTCCTCTCGTGTTCCCCTTTGACAAATGGCAAAACTGAGGTTCAGAGAGCTGACCTGACTTGCCCAGGCTAATGAGTAGTGGAACTGGCATTGGAAACCAGTCAGTCTGACTCCAGAGTCGGTGCTTTTAAACCTATCTTTGATAATTGCATATAAATTGTGTAGCTTTGATGGATGACTTTTTAGAACCATATAAAAATATTGGACCTCTTCATGGTTCTGTCCTGAGCCCGTTTTTATTATTCTCACTTGACACAGCTTCCAGAGGATGACCTCAGTCATTCTCTTGGAATCAATCCCGCATGCGTGATTCTGAGCCTCAGACCTCTGTGTCCAGCTACGGGCTCCCATCTTCACCTGACTGTCCCGCAGGACCTGCCACTCTGCCTGTCCATAACTGCATTCATCACTGCCTCCTCAAACCTTCTTTCTCTCACATATTTCCTGTCCTAGTTAAACGACATGCTCATCCAGCCAGCTGACCAGTGAGGGATCTGAAAAATAATTTCTAACGTCTCCATTCCTCCCCACGTCTTGAAATGTCTTCCTCCTTAGACTCCTCCCATAATTTGAGTCCATTCCAATTGACCTTGCCTTAGTTTATTATTGACTATTACAGCTGTTTTTCAGCTGGTCTTTTTCTCTGTGATATTGCCCCTCACAGTTCTACTTTATTTCAACTTACTGGAGTATTTTTACATTAATGCTAAAATGCACATCAGCTCCTAATATGCTTCTTTTTTTAAAAATTTAATGTAATTTTATGATGTTATGTTAGTCACCATACAGTACATCATTAGTTTTTGATGTAGTGTTCCATGATTCATTCAATTCCTACTCAGAATTTCTAGAGCTTATCAGCCCTTAGCAGGTATTTTTCCAACTCATAGTTTTGAAAAATCTACCTCTGTATCTTGTCTCTTCCCTCTTCCCCATCTTTCCTCATTCCTTCCATGAATTTTCTTTAGCCTTTTCTTTATGCCAGGCTCTGAAACTAACATTAGGAGAAGGTTTACAATCTAAAAATATTTTCATGTACATGATCTCATTTATTTCTCACAATGCTGTTGACAGGCAGGCCGACTTATCTCCATTTTACAAATGGGAACATGGTCTCGGTCAGGTGCACTGCCCAAACTCCCAGAACTAGCGAGTGCCCTGACTCCTATGGGGTCCTTGGCTTTCAAGTCCTGTCATTGCCCTGCTCTGCAGCATTGCTCTTTGAAACCTGTTGCCTCTGCTACTTTGCACTCGTTTATACCATTCCAAGTCCTCACAATACATTGTCAATGCATAAAGATCATTGATTCAATGAAATCAGGACAACAGGGGTTCAATCAAAACCTGGTGAGAGCAGAAGCACACAGTGTATAGAGAGGAGCCTACTGGTTGCAGACATTCAGTGTGCTCTGGGAATAAGTCAGTCTGTGTTTCCCAATGAGAGAAGAGCTTCCATTGTTCTGGCTATTTGGCTAAGTGGAGGGCAGTGACCAAAGTTTCTCCTGTGGCTGTTGGTGACTTTGTCTCACTAGACTGTGAACACCACAAAAACAAACACTGCTCCTCCTTTTTCTTTGTGTCTCTACTACCCAGCACAGTCACGGTTGCTCAATAAATAGTTATCTATGATATGGATCAGTGCTTAGGAATTTAGTGATGCAAGGGAACTGAGTGAGCATCTTTCCAGACAAAGGTCCCCCAGACGCCGGCCACCTGTGCAGTAGATGCACACAGTAGATCTATGGAGGGGCGCCTGGGTGGCTCAGTCGTTAAGCGTCTGCCTTCGGCTCAGGTCGTGATCCCAGGGTCCTGGGATCGAGCCCCGCATTGGGCTCCCTGCTCCGCGGGGAAGCCTGCTTCTCCCTCTCCTACTCCCCCTGCTTGTGTTCCCTCTCTCGCTATGTCTCTCTCTGTCAAATAAATAAATAAAATCTTAAAAAAAAAAAAACAATAGATCTATGGAACAAGTTGCACATGTTTTGTGACATTTGAATCTTGTATGTGTTCTCATTTATCATTTATTGACTCTTCATTATTCATATACTATTATTACCATCCCAATTTTACAGGTAAAGAAATTGAAGCTTAACATGATTAGCATATGTGTTCCAGCTTAGGAATTAGTGTCAGAGCTGAACTTGGACGTAAACACTCAGATCCCAGGTTCTGGGGTGTGTGATCAGCCCTTACTGCCTCCATATCTAAGGCTCTTTCTGCTTCTGGAGCCAAAGAGCCAAGCTGTAAGGAGACTGCGGATGAGGAGGTAACCAGGTGCCTGCAGCCAGTCGTGAGGTGAATGCAAGAAGCCTGGTGGGGAAAACATTGGCAGAGCTGCTGGGAGGGAGGAGGAAGAGAAGGAGGGAAAGAAGGAGAGGGGGAAATTAGGGGAACCTCCTGGGAGCTGAGCTGGGGAGGATGGCCGTGCCCAGGACAGGAGGAGAAGCCAGACCAGTTTCTCTCTGAACCAAGCTAAGAACACTCACCATACATTTCAAGTCTACATTTTGGAAGGAAAAGATGTAATGCCCTTTAAAACTGTTCTCTCTTCTTTTCAAAAACGAAGGTCAGCAGGGGAAAGAAATAGCATCTGAGATGCTAATGAAAGAAAACCCAGATGACTGCAGAAGCAATTTAAAGATTTGCCCGGATTTGTTTCGGCCCCCGTGGCTGTGCCTTCCACTTGCAATTCTTCCTGTGGTCTGGATGGGGAGATAAATACATTTTTTAAAAGTCCAACATGCAGGCACTTTTGAAACTAGGGAAAGCGGAACCTGGGAGGCTTAAAATATTAATCATGTATCCAGGCTTGCCAGAGAAAAGAGGATGGCGTTCTGCAGGTGTAATGCAGAGAGAAAATCCCCTCCAGGAACGAGTGATATGCAGGTGGATTTCACCCATGTGTGCACCAGACACAGATGGAAAGTTGATTTATACTTAATGCAGACCTAGATTCAAAGGCCCCTCCTTAAAGGGAAAGCAGCAGGCCGGAGGCGTCCCTTTAGGACACTCTGAGACCTCATTAGACTGTCATTAAACAGCAAACGAGCCTCTGCTCCAGCAATAGGCTGAGTCCAGAGACACAGATGAAAGGCTTTAGGAATGTTGGATTAGAAACCAAAGCATGAGCATCCAGAGGTAGGAGTTTAATGGCAGGATTCCCGAGACCATGCCCAGAGCCCAAGAGAGAAGATCATCAGAGCACTGGGTTGTGATTTCACTCCTATCTCTTTGGAGCTCTGTAATGGCTCAAGGAGGGGGACTTGCTAGGAGTTCTTTGTCTTATCCAAGAGCCCACAAGCTTATCCACTGTTCATCCCCAGGGCTCCCACTCAAGTCCGATCTATTTACTGTGCTCATCTTGGTTTTCTTATCACAGGCCCCGGAGACTCAGTTTCTTTCTGATCTTCAAAATGGTCACCGCTGTGCACCAGTTTGCTTTCTGAATCAGCCAAATTGGCTCCCTGTTTTTGTGCTGCCGAGGAGGAGAGTCCACAGGATCTTTTTTGAATTAAAGATTTTAATGTCACTTCCTACAAGGAAAGTTATAGACATGATGAGGCTCCCAACAGTAGGGAAGTAACTAAAGTTCTAGAATTTTAGACTTCCTAAGAGTTTAGTTTTTGATCTTTAGACCCGTCTTCATTCTGGGATGTTCCTGGCAGTCCCAAGGAATTGACACTGTTTTTATTCCCCAAGTTGTATGTAATCTTCTCCTACTTCTTCACTCCTGAAACTTGCCCCGTATTCTTTAAGCAAAATAAGCAGCTTGCTGTTCCCTGACTTTGCCCACAGCCTGTTTCAAATCTCTATGCCCGTATTTGCTTTAAATGTCTTTGTTTGAAACCCAGCTTCTTCTCTTGAAGAAGCTTCCCATTCTTTCCTCCCATTTTCCCATCCCCATGGAAGAATCCATAAGCACCTGTCATGAGGAAGCCCAAGGCACGTGTTTACCTCCACCTGAGGACAATTACATTACTCAGGACTGGGACTTGAATTAATAGGACCTAACATGATGTCTGGTACACAGTAAGTGCCTACTTTTAAAGAGTAAGTGGGTCACATCTTTATGTAACTTTCAAGTTTTCTCATGACTACAGAATGACTTAATTTTATCAGAACAGCTCTGGACTTGGGCACTCAGGGTTGAGTGTCAGATCTGTCATCTACTGGCTGAGTGGCTGTGATGATTTTATTAAATTTTCTGAGCCTTAGTATGCTTACTTGTGAAGTGGAGAACATAACGCCTACTTCACAATTTATTTATTTATTTATTTTTGCAGTAGAGATACTTTTTCCCCAATAAAAGCATATCTAGAGCAAATAGGGAGTAAATTTGAGAGATTACTCCTAGAAATGTTATCTATTTGTGCAATTTCTAAGATCAGCCCCAACCTGCAGTTGAAATTTCAAGGAAGAAACTACAGAGTGGTACATGTTATTCCCAGAGGCTGGACAGCACTTGGCAAAACAACCTCCCAGCTTGGTGTTCGTCACCATAGTGCTGGACGCGCACTGTGCAAAATCAGAATCCTGATTTGTCTGCATGCTGAGTGAGGGCAGAGAAGGGTACATGAGATGCCACTTCATTTGTAATGGGAGTAAAGGTCTTTAGATTCACAGGAAGCTTGCATCACCATCCATTTTTGATCTTTAAATCATTGGAATTGACTCAAGCTTTACCCACTGGATTGTTGCACTTGCCCAGTTCCTTGTTCAGACTCTCAGGATCTTGTAGAAGAGGATGGCTTTGTTCCCTATGCAACATGCTTGACCACAGGTGCCCTGGGCTTTGGGTCCCAAGACTGGTTGTCCAGGTCATTCTTCTCCAAACCCCACTGCCTCATGGGCACCATGTATAAAGGGATCCACCAGATTTCCAATGAGAGTTTCCTCCCACTTCTGGCTCCCCGCAAAAATTCTGAAACAATTAACACACACACTTACACACATACACACACACACACACACACACACCCGACACACATTCTTCATGTTTCTCCCATTGGTCCATGTAGTGTCAGATAATAATTAGGAAGGACCCAGGAGCTAGTAACCAAAAAGCCTTTATCCTCTCCTTCCATTCTTCTCTGATATAAACACGCACAGACCTGTCCCTCCCATCCTCATCAGTATGCTCAAGTAGGCATCTTGCCACAGTACAAAAGACATAAACGGCAAATACGAAAGCACAAGTTAAATACTCAGGAGGCCATTTGTGCTCTATATTGATTAACAGTGAGATATACAATTGACATAGGAAGACAGAAAGTTTGGGTCAGTTTTTTCTTTCCTGAGCGGACCTACATGAAAAGACAAGTCATAATCAGAACCTTGCTTAATGTGAATGCAATCAGAGCAAAGGACATGAATTGGATTTGAGAGAGTAGTGATGTCATAAGATAGTCTGACATCTCCATCTTCCATTTGGAATGCTTTTGCCAAATTGGAATAAAAAAGAGTTCTCTTTTTCCCTTTCTTAAAGATCCATGATTTCATAAATCTCATTTGGTAAGACCAAGGTCTCAGGAAATGAGGGGTTGGGGAAAATAATTTAAAAATTTCACCAAATACATTTAAATGACAGAGTGAATAAGTATTCTAGAAGATATTCACTTGCTTTAGCAAGCCAGATTCATGACAATGAAACCTTGCTCCAATAAATAAACTTCTTCCAGAGGACTCTCCTCCTTGTTCAGAAAATATTGTTGCAGCATTGCAATCCACAAGACCAAATATTTCACCAGCTTTATGTTGTACAGAGTATACCTCTCTGGACTTTTTAAATCAGCTTTTCCTGCCGTGGTATTTATTGGCTTTTGCACTTGAATTGTGTTTTTGCATTCATTGTTTTCATAAGTCTCGGGACAGTGTCTGGTCATTTCACAAGTTGCAAACATTTCACAAGTTGTGGGGCCCTGGCTCTCTGTTGGATGGATTTTAGACAAGGTAGTCTGGGCAGACTTCCCTGTGGAGTTAAATTTAAGCAATGAAATGAGGGAGAGCACCATGTAAAATTAGGGGGAAAGGAATCCCAGGCCGAGAGGACAGATATTGTATAAGCAGCAAGAAGACCAGGGGAGAGGGCACTGAATGAGGGAAAGAGGTGCAGGGGGCTAAATCATGTAGGGTCTCAGCAGCCATGTGAGGGATTTTGGGGGTTGGTCCTCTGCTCAGTTGGCATCCATGACAGATTCCCATGCCCTAGATAAGTGGCATGACCTTGAACAGGGCTTGGTTCTCTTTTTCTATGTTTCCATGCTGGTCAGTTTCCAATTTCCAAAAAAGTTTTTCTGTAGATACCTTAATGTCTTCATTGAGGCTAGTCCCAATCCTGCTGGCCTGGGGCTCACAGTCTTTGGGAGGTAACTTTGCATATCTTGTTTTAACTGGATTAACTTCCTGGTTTAACTCTTGGGAGGACAATCTTTCTGCCTCATTTCCTAGTTCTTGGGGTGCATATCATTATTACCTTCCTACCTATGTACCAAGAACATAATCATGCACACAGGTGCTTAAGGGATCCAGGCCAATGACAACAGCAACAATATTAACAAAAGATTTAAAAAGAATGCTGTTTGGAGTCCAGGTGTGTTGGGAGTGCCAAAAGCAGAAGTCAGACTGAAAACACTCAGCATTCTGAGAGAGGGAGAGTTAGAAATAAACATTACGTCATCCCTTCCCTCCCCTGCATTGATGCGGTCCAGACGGATGATGGCCCAGCATTTTGGATTTGTCTGGTTTCCTCATTAATTCTTCTCTCATTTCTGCTTTTATTATCTACAATGACAACGGCACACTATCCCTAGGCAGCCTCTAAAGCCATCTAACTGTCATTAGAGCAATAAAGGCTCTCATCTTTCTGCACAGTAAACAAATTAAACTGCTCCTTGGTGTCTAAACCTCTTGATTAAAGCATCACTGTCTTATGATTACTACTGTCTTTTGAAAACCTACTGTGTGTTAAGGGTAGGTTAGTTGCTTTACGTACTATTTCACTTAATCTTTCAATGACACTTTAAAGCTAAGAATCACTGGCCTGATATACAGAATCGAAGACTCCAGAGTCTTGCCCCTAATCAAAGTCAAAGTCAGTGGGTAGCCAACGCATAGATCAGGGGACTTCTATGCCAGATCTTCATACCCACGCACCCGATGCTCCATCCATATTCCTGCTTCTCTGCTACTTTAGACTGTTCTTGGCGTTTTCCCTCTCAATGGCTTTCCCTCCTCACGACGTATATAGGCTCACATTTGCTTTCTCTTCTCAAAGCTTGTCTTCAGAATCTTGAGAGGATCCAACATCTCCCTCCTTTTTCTCACTCTGATCTTTAGAGTCATAGACTGACATTGCTGGTGGGGACATTTGAGATTATTTTCTCTGCAGGTTTCCAATCTTGAGTCCCCAGGTGGCAGACTTCAAGCTAGTTTCAATATTCAAAAATCTCTACTTAAATCATAGTACTGTTGTTTGGTTTGTACTACTGAAATATAAAGTTGTGCAATGATTATTTGATAAATACAATTTGTCTAATAGAAAGCTTCAAAAGGGGTTCATATTGGGGTAAGTGGGGAAGAAAGAATTCATGAAAAAAGATTATTGGTAAAAGAATCTCAGAAATATCGCCAATTTGTTGTTGTGTTCTCTCTTATAAATGACTCAACAGATGTCCATTGGGAGGAAATGTGAATACCAACTAAGCTTCACTGGTTTGGAAGAGATTTTAAAGCTTATGTTGTCCAACTATGATACATTTTTAGCAAGTGGTAGGCCAATCATTGGTGGGATATTATTGTTACTCCAGGCATCCTCTTCCAACTTAATAGCACTGACTGCTAAAAGTTTGTGATTTTCTGGAGTTTCTGCCCTTCAGTTCAAGTCCTCTGGAGCTCCACACAAGGGTTCTCATCACTCTTCTAAGTGATGTCCTTCATGCATGGAGATATAACGGTTGTAGACTCACTGCTAGATATGCTAGTACCAGCAAAGTAATTATGGACACTTTGAGCTCTCCGCTCAGACCATGATCAGTAAGTCAGTTGTCTCCCTCAACTACACCCATAAGGCCTTACTCTTTGTTTTCTGCTTCAGCCTCATGCCCTAAAATTACAGATATACATAACTATCTGAACTTTTGCTTATTGCTCAGTACCCCTTTCTTCTAGAATATTCTCTTTCTTATTTCCCCCCTTCCCAGATTTGCTTCTTTTGGAAATATTTCCATGACCTCCCCCCACAGAAAAAAATCTTGAGTGTTTCCTTGCCTGTAACATTCATTTGTAATTAACCATTTATTTTTCTCTCTCCTCACCAAGACTGTGGGATCCAAGGATGATATCCTAGTCTCTTAGCCTTAAAGCCTAGCACTTGATTGAAACTTAGAATAGATGCTCTGTGAAATGAGTGAATGAATGAATGAGCAAACAAATGAATGAATCCATGGTATGGGCCCTTCCTGTGTCTTGCCCAAGTGCATTCACCAACCCCTCAACTTACATTGTCTCTTCATCATGGCAATAGGTAGGTGGGGAGTTGAGAAGGAAGACAGATGGGATGAGGGAGGAAGTAAGAGGGAAGAGTAACGAGGAAAGAGATAAACGCATCAGAATCAAAACTGTTTTATAGGTGAGGAAACTGAGGCTCAGAGTACCTAATTCACACAGTAGAGACTGGAATCTCCTTTCATGGCTTCTGGCTCTGTGCTTTTCCTCTATATTGTGAATATTGCAGCAAGTACATTTTTAACACACTGAGGAAAACACACTGGCTCATTTCCAAAGACAATAGCCTCATCATCAGGGCCAAGGGGTCATTGTTTGAAATTTTTAAAAATTAGTTCTGATTTAAACCCAGCCTCTCACTTGGAGCAATGACTCAGGCTAATTTTGTGGGTGGCATGTTTTCCTTTGAGATTTCTCATCCGATCTGTTCCCTGTTCTCCTAGATTACATAAGGGTAAGATGAATTCCGTGACTGGATCCCAACTCCCTGGGGACCAAAATAATCACTGTTCTGTTTTCCATGGGAGATGAAGATATATATTAGGATTTTAACATTTTTTGAATATCTACTTTAAAAACAGGAGACATCCGCAGCAGGTGGGGCTTGCAAATGATATTTCTAATCAGATATTCATCCAGAAAGTAATTAACTTTAGGAAAGTGTCTTCCCTGTAAGGCCCCAGAGACTTGTAAAAAGACTTCCTCACTCTCAACTCTCTGTGAACACACTTTGTTTTTGCCTCCCCCTGTGTTCCAGAGTCCAAAGGGAAGATGAGAGGTGAGTCCTGCTGATAAGGATGTCATCACATTATGGTGTTTCAGGGCTATGGGGAAAGAAGTCTCTCTTCCACTTGTCCCTCTCCACCCCAATCCCAGCACCCTCAAGATGGTGCTTTCTCATGTTTTGTAAATTGCTGAGGGTTCTGCCAGGTTCTTCGGTTTCATTTGGCTCACTGCCCTGGCTTCTCTGTCACTCCTTTTAGGAAATCCAAGGGAGGAAAAGCTAAGAATCTGTGTTTTGAATTCAGATATATATGAGTTCAAACCCTGGTTCTGCCACTTCTGAGCTGTGTACTTGTGGCTGAGCTGTGACCTCTTTCTGAGTCTCAGGTTCTCACCTCTGCCTGGACTGTCATAGACTCACTGAAAAAGTCACAAGAAAACATTCAGCTTGGTGCCTGCTTCCTAGAAGTTTCATAGCAGAGTATTTATATTCTGCCCTATCTACATTCTATCTCATTTTGGTAAAAGAAAGTTTGGATAGAATTTGGCTAGTGTGGTAGCTTCCCAGGGATGCTGTACCAAAGTAGCACAAAATGGGTGCCCTAAAAGAAGACAAATTGATTGTTTCACAGTTCTAGAGGCCAGAAGTCCTAAATCAAGGTGTCAGCAGGGCAGTTTCCCTTTGGAATGTGTAAAGGAATCTTTACTCGCCTCTTCCTAGCTTCTGGTAGTTTGCCAGCAATCACTGGCATTCCTTGGCTTGCAGCTGCATCAGCTCCAATGCCTGCTTTGGTTGTCACATGACGTTCTCCCTGTAGCTCTCTGTCCTCACGCGGCTGTCTGCTTACAAGGGCCCTAGGCGTATTGGAGTAGGGGTTCACCTTCCACCTATACAACCTCATCTAAACTAAATTACATCTGCAAAGAACCTGTTTCCAAATAAGGTCACATTCCAAAGTACTAAGGGGTTAAGGCTTCAACATATATATATTTTGGGGGGGAGGTGGAGAACACAATTCAACCCATAACAAGTAAGTAGTAAATTTTATGCTAATATATTCTAGTCTATTTAGTCAATATATCATATAGACTTCTGTTTAGCTTAGATTAGATTTTGCTGTCTGAGAAGTCCAATCCTAGAATGGCAGCCTTAGAGCTAAAAGAAAATATGCTATTTATTTCACTTCTTCCCTCTTTATGCCCCCTTTCCCCCATTTTTCCCTTTATTCTAAGCCTCCCAGCCACCATTCTCACCATCTCTAATCCATTATTCACCCAGGAGCCAGAGTTCTCTCTCTGTCCTCCTCCTCTTTCTAGAATAGTCATGTGTCTCCGTCATCTTGTTCTTAATAAGACAAAGGTCAAACTCCTCATCTTGGCATAAATTGTCCTTCAGTACCTGATCCTTACTTACCTCTGGGGTGGCTACCTGTCATGGTTTGTTCCAGACAGACTCCAGTTTTAACAGTGAAATTACTGGGAAACCTCTCAATCCTGGACAAACCAGGGCAGTTCATCACTCTACTACCTCCCTATGGTTTTAGATACTCTCTAGCTATTACAAGTTTAATTTGGTCTTGCTAATTGCATATTGTTCTGTCATTACCTGTTTACTTACAAAATTCTGCTGCTAAATGACATGTTTTTTAAGAATTTTATTTTATTTTTTATTTAAATCCAGTTTAATTTACATATAGTGTATTATTAGTTTCAGAGGTAGAATTTAGTGATTCATCAGTTGCATGTAATACCCAGTCCCCATTCCATCAAGTGCCGTCCTTAATGCCCACCACCCAGTTACCCCCTCCCCCACCCACCTCCCCTCCAGTAACCCTCAGTTTGTTTCCAAGAATTTTAGATCCAGATAAATCTGGGTTTTAATTTCAACTCTGCTGACCTTAGTATGCATATTTCATTAAGCATCAATTTCCTCAAAAGCAAAAGGCGCACAAAATGATGTATCCTTTGGTTGTTGTGAGGGTAAATTAGCTATTATAAATAAACCACCCGGCAGAGTGTCTGGCACATACTAGGTGTTGCATAAATGATAGATGGTTTTCACTGGTGGATATGTCTGTATACTCCAGAGTACCTGTGTTCAGTAAATGCTTTTGAAAGAAAGCTCAAGGCTACAGAACTCAAATCTCTTGAGCCATGATCTTTCTGTGTCCTGCCATTTTCTCTCTCTGACTTAAAAATAAATCCATTCTTTCAGAGGTTAGCCTTACTAAGAACTTGGCTCAACGCCTTGTCAAGTAATGTAGAAAATGACAGATGTATTTCCTATGGACCTTTTACTACTGCAATTTTCCATGTGTCAATAATTTTCTATCCTCCAGTGATTTTGATCTGGTTGGATTCAGCGACTGATCCTTGAAGGGAAAACAGAAAACTAAAAAGTCCTTGAACCATTTCTTGTTCTCCAGTTGTCATGAACTCAAAACATAAATTCATTTAAAATTGGTGTGACATCATTGACTAAATGAGGACTCATTTAAAGCCTGTTCCTCCATATCTGCCCCCAAAGAAAACAGTAATGTTTTATTCAGCCTGATGGTGTTCAAGTTATGTGTATAAGAATGAGCAAGGGTGTCTCTCACTCATGAAGGGAGAAAGGAAAATCCTGACTGTGGTCAAAAGGATATCACTGGCTCTTGGTTTTCTCTGAGATCCTCATGAAGGCCACTGGTTCTTTTCATCTAGTGGGTATTTGATGTCATGAAAGATTAATAATTCACAGAGTCTGGGCAGTACTTTTCCACTGAGGGCTGTGTTCAGGGAAGAGCAGAAGTGCTGGCAAAAACCCGAGGCCTCCTGACAAGGTCGGATGCCTTATGCTTCAGCAAGTGTTCCAAATCCTCAGTAACCTCTTCCTTGCTGTGGCTGACACACAGAAAAGCAGGGATTCATGAAGGATTTTTAGCTTTCTTGGCTAAGGTTAAGGTGAGTTCAATCAAATAGACCTGCAAGAGATGACATGTCATCAACAGCAACAGTAAAATATAAATAAAATTTTAATTATCAGTTCCAAATAGTAATAATTCAAGAGATGTTATGAAATTATATGAGATTAACTGCTATGGGTGATGAGAGAGTTAGTAGTATCCAGGGAAAGATGAGGCATGATCTAGTATTACTACTTTTACTAGTTCTTGGTTTAATTATTTTTACCTACCATTTTTTTTTTTTTTAAGTTCTAGGAACTCTTCATTGCATGTGACATCTCTTTTGATCTTTACATTAATTCTGGGAGATAGACAACTTTTCCCCATCCTATAAATGAGTAAGCAGGCTCAGAAAGTCAACTGGGCTTTTCTAAAGCCATCAAGATGGTAAAAGGTGTTTGACTCTGGGGTAATTATTTCCAGACATTGCTTTTTTACATGTACTATATCACCTTTCAGTAATAATTAAAAATTAATGATTATGAAGAGGCTTCTTATATTTTGCAGGGACTTATGAGTTTTCAAGACCAGTTATATCTCCCCACCCTTTTACTTGTCACAGCAGTCCTGTGCATAAACAGTTTGGGGGTTACTATCTCTACTTGGCAAATGCAGAACTTGAACTGAAGGGAGCTTATGTGATTCCCAAGGTCACTAGCCAAGTGGCTAGTGGTTGGCTTTGTGACTTGTTCTGTACAAGATAAAGGGTCTCACACCAATGGCAGCTGCTATTTTTGGTTCCAACCCTAGTTAAAGGAAATGAGGTTGGAAACTGGTCTGAACTTGATATTCTACCTTCACTATCTTTAAAACTCCTTTGTCAAGTCCACGTGGCTCTCTGGCAGCAAGGTTCTCCCTTACCAGACTTCCAACTGCAGTGATGAGAGCTACCATCTTTTGTTCTTGTCCATTTTCAAACTCTGGTTGTACAGCCTCCTGGCAATTCTGTGATCTTCCCAATAACTTTTAATAATCAGCCAGAGTCTTGTTCTGTCACTCTTTATAGCTGAAAATGCTGACTGGTACAGTTTTCCACCAAGGTTGTGAGCAAAGCAGCTTCACAGTGTTGCTACATATTCTGTCTTCAAGTAACCATAGTTCTGGCCCCCTCCCCCTTTTTAAAACCATATATTGTCAAAGTATAACCTATAATTTCCACCCTTTTGCTAAGCCATTATTTCAACAATGCTTTGCTTCACTATTTCATGCAGTTAGTGAAGATGGCTATTGTAACTCCCTAAAAAGCTGGTTTCAGATTGCCTCACAGAGGGGAGAGGAGCATAATGAATATGGAAGAAGGAGAGGGACAGGTATAGAGAGCTTTGACTGGTTGAAGTTCCTTATTCAATGCACTTAATTTTTCTCCTTGCACTCTTCTTCACCTTCTATCCTTGTCTTTCTCGTTATCTTTCTATTCCCACTCTTTTGTCCTCTCTCCAAGCAGAAGACAAGGGGTTTTTGAGGGATATTTGGCTCTACTGAAATCTAAACATCAATTTGAGCCCCTTTTGTCTTGAGCTTGCTCTGTGATGTTTATCATGCTAATACATACATCACTTCATTTAATCTCAAACAGTTTGGAAAGAGAGATTATGATGTCTCTATTATGAGAAGAAAGGGGGAGAGAAACTAAACTTTGGAGCATGTTAGGACTTGCTCAGGGCAGAATGGCTCCTAAGTATATTTTCCATGAGGTTGCAAACATTAGTTGAAAGTCAGCACAAATCAGATAGTCAGAACAACGGACTAGGAAAAAGACAGCTTTTTGGAGCACTTGCTCTGTTACTTACCAACTGTGTGTATCCTGGGCTAGCTATTCCAAACCTTTCTTAGACAACACCACGGGAGTGTGGGAAAGTGAAGGTTGGACACTCAGTGGAAGATAAATAGAATTCTGGCACTTCACTTGAACTGTCTCTTTTGCCCCACATTCGGTTTGCTCCCCCACAACATGCCTCCTGTGATATCTTTGGGAGGCATGAGATCTAGCTTTCTTTCCCAGCATGTGAAGATGCCTCGGTCCCAGATGGCTTTTGCCACCAGCCAGATGGCCTCTGCATATTGGAAAGATGTGCCACTAGAGCTCCTAGTTCTCTTTTTGTGAAAGCTCCAGTTACATATATTACATATATGTGGTCAGGCTGTTCCTGACCACATTTCTTCATACAGAAAGTTGGGGCACTCATAACAAAATTGGATGGGGCTAGCTAGAGTATGGTATATTTAGAATGGTGAACCTCAATTTTGCCTGTAAGCAATGAAGTCTGGGGAGTCAAGGGTCACACCTCAGCCCCAGGAGAATCATTCACTAAATTATAGGACTCTTAGACAGATAAAGTGAGTCTCTATGGTGTCAGATACAGTAGGGGCAAATTCTTAGTTCTGCTACTTACTCATTGGTGTACTTGGCCAGCTTACTTACCTACCCTAAGCCTCAATTTCTTCTTCCAAACTGAGGACAATATTTTAAGACCTCGGGTAGTTGTGAAGATTACACAAGAAGATTCCTGTAAAAGAATTATGTCTGTGCCTGACACAGGGTGACCAGTCACTAAATATTCACTGTTAATGTGCTCAGTGCCTAAGACACAGCAGTTGATGATAAATAGCAATCCCATTTCCCACTGGATGGTATTTGTTCTGTCATTGCTTAAGGAGACATAATACGTGGGTGAAGTGCCATGATGGCTTTTATTATAAACTTGGCAAATCCACTCACCTGAATCAAGCTTCTTTATTAAGGGATCTGATTGGCAGGGATAAGAATTTTATAAGCTATCTTCACAAAAAAATATTGAGTGTACCATTGGGTTTTCAAAGTAATAAATATTGAGAAGTAGACAGCCTTTCTCCCCTTACTTTTCAAGTAGAATTTTCATATGTTGTCAACATAGCAAGAGTGAGAGGAAGGTACAGGAGAAGGTAAGAGGGTTGAGAGGCATCTCAAAAATTCATCAAGAGATGAATTTTACTACTCATTCTAAAACACATCTGCTTCTTGTGTGGAAGTTGGGTCTCCCTGGCTAGACTACAAGTTCTATTAAGGTACCAATTATGATTGAACTCTCTTTGTGTTTCTTATGTGTACATGGGCACCATGTAAAGTATCCCTCTACTCTAACTATACTTCGCAGTTCTTCCCAGTTCATGCCTCTGTCTACCTTTGTTTTCTCTGCTGGGAACCAGTTCCCACACTTGTCTGGCTGTATAGTTCCTTTCTCAAGACTCAGTTTAAATGTCACCTCCTCTGGAAGGGCTACTTGTGCCCAAGGAAGCCTGGTTAAGTTTGTCTTCTTGGTATTTCTTGGACAGGAAGTGGAACTGCTCACTGTCATATCAGAGAACAAGTACTCAGATCATTCTGACACAGCCAGCATGAACAGCATCATCAAGACTCTCAAATAAGATGGATATTTTTAAGGTATTCACTTGGCCAAATCGTCTTGATCCTAAAGATGCTTGACTTTTGGTGTCTTGGGCTACCTGTTACAAGATAAAGAAACGTGTGGTTTTAGAGGCAGGAGAACCAGGATTTAGCTCTTGGTTCTCACTACTTATTAGTTGTGTGAAAACTGAATCTCAATTTTCTTATTTTTTTAAAATGAATATAAAGAAAGCTACCTTGAAGTTCTGATATATGACCGACTAAGATAATGCAGGTCAAGTATCAAGCATGTCTCTGGGATCCAGAAGACACTCAGTGAACAGTAGTTATCATAGGACTGTCTGTCCTTGTAAAACATTCTAGGGCCCCTTTCTAAGAAACTGAAGTTTAGTTCCCATTATTCACACATAAAACCTCTTTTTACAAGATGATCCTAAGCGTAGCTTATTAAAGAAACAGTCCATCTACGCATCCTACTCCATCTTTCTGGAAATAATAACTCTTGCCAACCACAAGGATTACATTTCTGGAAAATGTTATGGTTGGTAAAGATTATTACTAGTGTAATCAAGATACAACAAAAAATACAAGTTTAAGGGATAAACAATAAATAAAGATGGCATTACGTGTATTTTAAAAGCAAATAAATGGTAGGACATCTAACTCCAAAGCTCAATAAACACAATTGATCTGTCAAGATTAAAATCTTGCTGTTCCCCCTACAGATATTGCTTTATTGCAATCAAATTGGTGAGGAAACAGAATTAGTGAGGCTGACTGTAAGGTCTGTTATATATTTCATTTTCTCCATGGCGTCCATTAAGAGCAAATTAGGTGAAAATTTGAATGAATCCTTACTGTTATTTTTGTTATGAATCCTCCAAGGAATCAATGTTGAGTTTGGTTGTTACTTTGTTAGTACCATGACAGGGCCAGTCATACTTTAGGAAGAAACATGTGAGGTACAAGGGCAGAATAAAAAAGTAGCATGCTCTTTTCTTTGTTTTATTTCGACTAATGTTAGACTTAAAGAAAAGTTGCAAAAATAGTACAAAAGTTCCCTTACATGCCTGACTCCACTTTCCCAAATGTTAAAAATGCTAACATCCTATATAACTAAAGTGGGATTATCAAAACCCACTTTGTGCAATATTATGAGCTGAAGTACAAACTTTTTTCAAAATTCACCAATTTTTCAATAGTGTACTTTTTCTCCTTTAAGATTCAATTCAAGATCCCATGTTACATTTCTCTCCTATTAGAAGTCCTTAGCTGCCTCCCCTCTGTAACAGTTCCCTCAGTCTTTTCTCACCGTTCATGATTTTGGCACTTCTGAAGAGCAGGGATCGATTATTTTGTAGACTATCCCTCAATCTGGATTTGTGCCAAGAATGGATTTGTTTTTTTATCAGTGTTTATGCATTTTAGCCAAGAGTTATGCAAAAATGGCTGTAGTGTCTTCTGTATATCTTATCAAAGGGTTCATGACATCAGTGTCTTATAGCTAGTCATGCTTACCTTGGTCCCTTGGTTAAGTTAACATCTGTCAAATTTCTCCATTGTAAAATTATTTTTTCTTTGTTGTTGACAAATATTTGGGTGAGATGTTCTGAGATTATGGAAATCGTGATTCTCCTCAAACTCTTACCAAAAAAAAGCATCTGCAATGCTATTTACTGTGGTGTTTGCCTACTGGTGATTCTAGACTTCCTTCTATTCTCCTCCATTTATTAATTGGAATTCTACTGTGTGGAAGAGCTATCTCTTATTGATTGATTGATTTCATTATATCAATAGAGCTCATTGGTATTTATGTAATTCTATGGGTTAAAATTCAACACTACCATTATTATCTCGTAAACAAAAGCACTCTCTTCACAGTTGCCCTGATCGCATTGGAAAGAGCACAGGAAAGGATGATTGGAGCTCTGGGCTAAGCTGAGCCTTCTCTTCCATTATGCATTGAAATATCTATATCAGCATATTTGGGTCAGCTTGTAGATATTGAAATAGAGCACAGAGCATAAGAATATGAGAGACAGAGGGAGAGAGAGAGAGAGAGAGAGAGAACACCAAAGGGCCACATGGAACCCGGAAGGAAGGAAAACAGGGTCAGCTCCATCTACAACTGCTTACTGAGTTGAGACTTGTGTCAGAGACCCTTTATGCTATCCTGGAGTAGGGAGGATCAGGAATTACTAATTTATCCTGAAAAAGAGTGCTTAAATATTCAGCAAAAAATATGTAACATACAATAATGACCAGTTCTTGGGGGTTCCTTTGTGATGACTTTAACTCTGGCCAAATTGACCTTTTGTAGTTTTTGTCCTTTCAGAATAAATGGGACAGAGGGCTGGCCTGAGACATTGACTGACTCTCTTGCGAAACTATAGAAGAGGGAGGGGTTAAAGAAAACAACAGACATGAAATGATTTGGAAAGACTCAGATATGATGTGGAGCAATGAAAGGGGGGGAATACTCAATGCAAAATGCTGGATTGGAGACCAGAAATTCAAGCTCTAGTCCTGACTTTGTATCACGGGGTTTAGTTTCCTCATTTGAAAATGACACTATTACATTTGATGGTCTCTGAAATCCCTCCCTTCATCTCTCTGGCATGGTGCTATTCCTTCTAATGTGTTGGTTTAATGTGGGTAAAGTGGGTGGGTTGTATTAATTTATGAGGAATTTCTAGAGAGTTTAAAGCATTTTAGCCCAAGTCTATGAACTGAGATGTGCTCCAAAGAGGACCAAGGCGAGTTGCAAGATTTGCCATGCTTAGAAAGGCTCTGGGAATTCCTGAAGACAAATGCACGAAGCCACTCTGTACTTGACGTTTCTGTGAAATTGTTCGCATTCAGTTGCTGTTGGGCACATATGCTACAGAGCTTGGTTTTAAGCCTAGCATATGGCAGCTTTGGAATAAAGTTCAGATTCCTGTTAATATCCTTGGCTCATTTGTCTTCCCAGTTCTAGTAAATGACAGACGAGAGAGTAGAATGCTATTCTAGTGAGGGGCATTACATCAGTGAAGTTTGCTCTTCACCTGCAGAGGGGGTTGATGTTTAGCATTCAGAAACTTCATCAGGTTGTTTCCTTTTCTTTTTATCTGTCTTTGTATCTTCCTTTGTGCCCTTCTTTGTTTGTGTCTTTCTTTCTTGTATCTTTCCTTCCTCTGGCCCTCTGTTGCTCCCTCCCTCCCTTATTCCCTTCCTTTCTTTTTTGCTAATGAGTTCCTTGGGGGGTAATCTGTGACTGTTAGATGAAGAGAGAGTTTTCTGAGACAAATTTCTTTTACTGGCAAGTCTTGAAAAGAAGAGAGGCCACAGGTAATGTGATTCTCTCTGTAGCCAGGCCAGAGCTTACTCTCCACTGAGGGACAGCCCCTCCTGACTCACACCATCCAGGAAAAGAAGAGTATAAATTTATGTCCCTCAGCAGAGCCTAAGTCCTCTGAGATTTCCATTTGTGAATTCCTCTGTATAGAAATTAAGTCAGAACTGACCTGACAGTCCTTTAGGCTCAGTGACTTTCCAGATTGCTCTCAAAGGCGAACAAGATTATTGGTGGTGCCTCAAGGCCGCTGAGGCTGATGGGTGGGTCCCTGAGACCCCAGCCTCACTTTGGCCAACATGACGGGTTAGTTAAGAGCATGGATGGCAGAGCCAGGTTTGCTGGGTGTGATTCTGGTTAGCTGTGAGTTTTAGGGCAAGGTACTTAACCTCTCTGTGCTCCACCTATAAAATGGGAATAAAGTCATAATAATAATGCTTACCTCATAGGATTGTGTGGGAATTAAATGAGCTAATATACTTAAAGCGCTTACAACTGTGGAGGTCATATGTCAAGTGCTATGGAAGTCTCTTCTGTTAGTCTTAATAAGTCTACGTCATCATCACCACTGAAATTCTATACACATCAGCTGATGGGAAGGTTTAACTGTTAAGAAAATGCTTTGCACACCCGTACACGTACTCCGTTTTTTTGTTTTTTTTTTTGCTAATCTTATCCAGGGCTAAGAAGCCCTGTAATGTAGTCAGCTAAACTCTGCTTGAACATGCCTGGTGATAAAGAGCGATTTCATCAACTCGTATGGCCTCCCGCTTTGTTGGTAATAAGCTCTTGCTAATGAGCTAAAATCTATTTCCTTGTAATTTCAACCAACGAGCCCCTTTTCCTCCCTTCTGGAATCACGCGGAATTAATCTCTTTTACTTCTCTATGACAGCTAGTCTTGCGCTTGGCCCAAGAATGAGCTCAACATCATTGATGGGATCCAGTCCCCTTGCTTACGTGCTTCCAGTGGGAATGAGCTCACTACCTCCTGAAGCAGCTTGTCTGGCTGTCAGTGTAGGGGCCAAGGGCAGGCTGCCCAAAATGTGCCACTTTGGCATATTGATGATTTTAAATAAAAGTTACTTAAGAGACAGTCTGTGCAAGAAGGACACTCAGGCCTCTCTCCCTCTGAAAGCAGGAAATAAATCTCCCTTGTGAAAGGGGCCCTCCTTGTACTGGGAAGTATAGAGAATTCTCATCACCAGAGGTGGGAAATTTAGAGCCTAGAAGGCAGTACAAACAACTCTTGTTACTTTTTACTAATTTACTCCCCAAGCCCAAATTCTGTTCAGAATTCTTTACTAATTGAAACTCCCAAAGTTAAGTTTTCTTTGTCCTGTCAATTCCTCAGAGATTCATTGTCTCTTTGTCTAAAAAGTATAAAAACTGCCTGCCTTGGTCATTTTTTTAGGTCTCAATTTCATTATTGGGCCTCCGTGTACATGTAATTAAACCTTGTTTGTTTTTTTTTTTTCCTCCTGTTAATCTGTCTCATGTCAATTTAATTCTTAGTCGGCAGAAGGACCTTGGACCCAGGAAAATTTCCTCCTCTCCTTCATTGGTCATCTCTGATGATTAGAAATTCTTCCTGCAGCCAAACTGACTGGCCTCTCCTTGTACTTGCACCCACTGGCTCCCCTAGAGTTGCTTAAAATTCTAGTTCCCCTTCTCTAAATGGGCTTTATGATAATAAAAGAGAGGCATTCCTCTTGTCTTCTCCAGGTCAATGGTTCTTTCAACTGCTCCTTATATGAAGAATTTCTCCAGGGTTCATCATTCTATCTGTCCAAATAAAGCCAAAATAAGGCAGTCACATTTTCTCTGGCTCATTCCCAGCCCTGCATTCTTGGAGCCCCCAGAGTCTTGTTTCACACGAGCTCTCTAGCTTTTCCTTTATCCTTCATCTGCTCTGGTTCTCTCTTGCCATTGTCAATTTGGAAAACCAATGAGGTTCACACCTCCTTCTGCTATAGCTGAGTACAGAACACTGATGTCTTGGTAAAGGTTTCTGCTTCTCAAGAAACTGCCAGCATTGTGGGGGCTATGAGGAATTTGTTCCTGCCTTGGGACATCAAAGCACTTTAAACCCCTTGTGGAGGCCCTACTCAGCCACATCTTTGCCCCTAGGCACCAAAGAAGTGATGTTGTGTCTCCAGGTTAAATGGTGGTGACCTCCCTCTTTTCATGGCTGACAAACAACCATGGGACTGGGGGACCAATAACTGCAAAGGACACTCTTTCCTGCCCTTGCTCCCCACAAATGTATATGCAAAAATATTTTCCTTGTTTTGCTCATAGGGGTTGCTTCTTGCTGCCCTACCCATCTGCTCATATATATCTGATCCAGTCTGAGCTCCAAGTGGGACCCCTAAAACACAGGGCAAGGTGTCCAGGTCTGTCACCATCACATTTCCTCACCTTTGCTTGAACAAAGAATTGATTTATGTTATTCAAATAATACAAATGTAGATATTGGGTCCAACCTGTGGTAGTGACAAGAAGTGTTCCAGAAGAGAACTTGAGTGGGGACGGGCAGTGGGGAGTTCCATGAGAGGGTGGGGTTTGACCTGAGGAGGGTTCATATGAGCAGAGGTAATAAGTGCAAACTCTGTGTCTGGGATTCTAGTGTGCATGTGTATGTACATATGCTTGGTATACTCTCTGGGGATATATGGGCAAAATATAATGTGATTGCTTTGGGGAATAATTAAAATAATTAAGTTTAAATTAGAACCATTGACTTGGAAGGCTACTTTCTAACAGTGATTTACTCTAATACAAACAAAAAAAAATCAATACTATTTACATAGTCCAATCCCATTCAAATTGCTATACTTAGTTAGCATTCACATCCTACTAAGGCTGACAGTATTATTTGTCCATAATAGTCAAGTTGCAACCAGACAATATAAAAACAAAATTAAAGCCTTTGTTTTATCATTTATCATTTTTCAATTGCATTATTTTTTTCTATAATTGAATTAGGTGCAGGTTCTAGCCTTTTTAAAACAAGTTCTGAAATTGTATATGATTTAAGTTTTCATCTCTAAACACAACTATCTTTTATAGTTGAGATCTCTCTTCAAACCCATTCATTCATTTATCTACTCATAGAGAAAAATATGGGGGAAACATATAATATGTGCAAGGCAATAATGTTAGCTGTAATAGGGAATATCAAAAATGAATTCGATATCATTCTTGCCCTCAAAGAATAGCTGGACAACTAGGGAAGAATCTCCCTTACGCTTTAATCTGACATAGAGTATAATTTGTATTAGGATGATGGCACAAACCAGGTACAACGGGAGTAAATAATCGGGGGTCACAGTCTTTTAACTGGGGCATGGGGGACTTCAACAGAAGATTTTCTATAGGAGAAAAATCTCAGGGAAGAGTCTTCAAGGAACAAAATAAGACAGAAGCCAAGACCTGGAAGACTGGAAGTCCAGCACACATTGAGAACATAGCAGATGTGTTGCTGCTGAGAAAGAATGTAGTACCTGGGAAGAGTCGGGTTGACCATGCAGCTTTTCAAGATCGCAAAAGGCATTGGGAGATCAGCATTCAGGATTTCGTCCCCTGCTCTTACCCAATGAAGGGACTCTGAGGAGTTTAGAGCATAGGAGTAACATGATCAGAGCTCAGCTTCTGCATTCTCCTTTTGCATCTCTGGTTTTGTGATATTCATCCCAGTCAAATCCATTCAGAACCACCTGATGTCATAGGTATTCTAGACCTCTCATTCTGTGATGAGCAAACTAAGGCACAGAGAGACCAAGCAGTTCAACTAACGCTTTGCCTTAAGGATGGGTGCTTTGGAGAAAGCCCTGCCTTCTCTTCAGGAGCATCTAAGTCTCTGCTTTGGTTAAGTTGGGAAGAGGAAGGAAGAGAAACAAACACCTGCAGGGCCTTTGCCATGTGAAGAACATTCCATGGAGAATGTATATATATTCTCATTTGATCCCTACCTAACCTTGATGTGAATGGGCTTCCCTTGGTTGTGAGGCCAAGGGGCTCTCAGGCTTGTGTTGGAGGGGAAGAAAAGGAGAAGTCAGAACAGGAGGGAGGAGAAAAATGATTAGAGTTCCTTGTGAGCTGGACCTTGTGATAAGACCTTTGCACATATTTTCTCTGCAATTTTCACAGCTTTAGGAGGTTGACGTAATGCTTACCATTTTTATAGACGAAGGAACTGAGGCTGAGGATAGTTACATAACTTACAATGTATATAAGTATTGAACACTTACTCTTCAAAGGACTTTTTGATCTAACCCACTCTGTCTTTGCAACAGCTTTACGGATGGGTACATTATGGATAAAGAAATGGGCAGAAGAATCCAGGAAACTTGACCAATGCGAAATAGCTAGTAAATGGGTGATCTGTGAGTTAAGTCCAAATAATCTAGTTCTGTAGTAAACTTTCCTCATCATGGCACCATATTTGGCATCAATTTATCAGAGGGCACAATTGCTACATGATGGAACATCCCAAATCTGAAGTTTCTGCACCTTCCACTATTCCATGAGGCTCAAAACATTTTCAAGCAATTCAATTAAAAACATTTATTGACTTCCTGGTTTATGCCAGACTTACACCAACACACCCGTGCATGTACACAAGCTTGCATGCACACATACACATGCACACACACTCACGTACCCTGCCTAATCTGAGGCCATCAGTAAGCTGGTGGGAAAAAGATCCTTTGGGGTTTATAGTGTCATTATAAATCTATCTACTTTGCCACTAGCTCAGAAGCACATTTAAAACATGTATTTAAATATTTACTTTATATATTTAAAATACCTATTTAATAACATCGGCAATAATTAATACCAAATGTATTATTTAACTATTGTTACACACAAGCTCCCTTTTGGCCAATTCTAATAGTACTTCATGGAGAAGGTGATTTGAAGAAAAATTTCTAGCTTAATTGATGGAGCAAAATGAAGCACAGTCCACCCCTTGTCAACTTGGCATCCATACAACTCCCTTTAAAAAAATCATTAAATTGAATTTAAAAATAAATAAAAATAAATAAAAAATAATCATATTGAATTTTGAAGTTAAGTAATACCAAAATCATATTTCAATTTTACATAATGTAGGTATCCCTTGTACAGCTAAAAATATGTTGTCTATCCCCTAAATCAATGCACAAAGTCTCTTATACCACTTTATCCTCCTTTTGGTGGTGCTCATTCTTCTCTTCGCTGAATCACACTCTCCCCTTGGTATCTGAGATATAAAGTTAACTACTATTAAAATCTTTTGTATCCTATAGTAGGATAATAGGATAGGGAAAAAGAAAACAGAACAAAAAATTACTTATTATCAAATAAATATATTTATATCAGAACAAAAAAGAAACTGCACAGTCCTCATATCTACAAATGGTCATGTAGTTCATAGCTGACACTCATAACTTCTTCCACTGCCCCATTTCATAGTCCTTTTGCTCTCAGTAAGCACCTCAAGTGATCATGGTCCCTTGCCTTCTTTTTTGAACCTTTATTCCTGAGGGTCTATACTGTTTGCTTTTCTGTCTATATTGGGTTGTTGGAGGGTTTTTTTGATTAATTCTTGTCACAAAATTTGATTAGATCACAAAGGCAAAGCCCTCATGAATGGGATTAGTGTCCATATAAAAGAGACCCCAGAGAGATCCCTTGTCCATTCCATCAGGTCAGGCTACAGCAAAAAGACAGCAGTCTAGAACAGGTTCTCATCCAACCTGAATCTGCTGAGGCCTCGATCTTGGACTTCCTAGACTCCAGAACTCTGAGAAATAAACTGATGTTGTTTATAAGCTACGCAGTTTATGGTGTTCTTGTTATAGAAGCCTGAATGGACTAAGGCACTGTCTTACCATTGTATACGGGGTGACTGGGGAACAGGTAACTTGCCTTTTTAGTTTATGGATCTCTGGCTCAAGAAGATCTTCACACAAAGTCTGACCCCAGGTAACCTTGTCCATATCTGGACTTGAGACAGAGCATGAGATCATGGATCCCATCAAAGCAGATGATATGATGGATGAGATTTGGGGAGTCTTGAGGGAGGATAGAGTATAGTTTGTATGTCAGGGGGTGTGAATTAACTGGGACAAAAGGGCAAATTCTGCTTTTCTCCATACTTCTCTGTGCATCAAGAGGCTGACCTTTATAGATTGTAGCATCAGGGCTCCCTCGTCTCCTGTCTTTTCTTAAGTTTGGCCAGTGAGAGGTTCCAGGAGGAAACCAGAGATTAGAAGAACAAGGCTAAGGCTTTACTCTTTCTACTTCCTCCCTGCTTCAGGGTTGTTTTGGCAGAGGCTGTGTTCTTTCAAAGATATAGTTCTACAGATGGGCTTCTGTTATACATGCCCTTTCTTTTCCCTTTAGGACTAGGTGTTGTTAAACACCTCCAGCCAACATTTGTCCCTGAGTGTCTCAATATTCCTTTCGGGCTTCCTTAACCTGACTGACACTTCTGTAAATAGTTATATCCCTACAAAAACTCTTCTGAAATCCCAGCTGAGGTTTTGATTTCCTGCCAGGACCTGACTGGTATGTCTAGTTTCAAGTGATGCTTTTTGTCACTTACCAGGTGTGTAACCAAGGATGGATCATATAATTTTCTGAACTTAATTATCTTCATCTATAGAGTTGTGGAAGATCATACATTCATTGAGCATCAGTCATATGCAAGGCACTTCATGTAGGTTAATTCATTTGCTCTTTATTTAGTTTTTATGAATTTATCTTTTTAACATGGCATTCCCAAACCTCTATAGACACCTGGAACATGACAGATGGTCAGTATGTGCTTATTGAATGAATGATGTAGGCACAAAATTAGTATCATTATCTTAGCTGTAAATAAATTGGTTCTGGGGCACATAATGCCACCAGATGAAGATCACAGAGCTAATGAATGGCACTACTGGAGTTGGAGCCTAAGCTGTCTAATTTTATAATTTTTGCTCTTTCCAGGACATGATCTTGCTTATCCATTTAGCCAACTCTTACAGAGCTGTCATGAGAGTTAAAGGAAATGAAAACATGAAAACGTGCTATGAATTCTAAAATCTTGAACATTCTGCATCATAATCATCTTTATAAATTTGTTTTAGAACCTCTTTCCCACTCTCCTGCCCCTGAGTACCATGCAGACATCAAATACAAACTCACTCTGATGTAAGTGTCAGCCAAACATAAATATGAAGGCTGGTTGCTAGGGAAGAAGAATAGAAAAAGAAACTTACTTGGGGGTTTTCTGCTCATTTATACTATTTTCTCAGCTGTGTCCTCTAATAAAATGGCTAATTAGATAATTTTCAAGTTTCAAAATTTCACATTAGATGGAAACATTGATTTTAAAGAAACAATTTGGGCTTTGGATCTGGATGTGAGAGGAAAATATTCTGAGAGTATGTTTAGAAAGAGCTTGAACTTGGTACTCTGATTCCCAAGTCACAAGTAAATGGAAGTTTGGGAGTCACCAGAAATTGTGTCTGGGACCTTGGGTAAAAATTGAGGTTCTGAACCTTGGGACACATTATTGACTGTTTCCATGATGAAACTTTGGTCTCCTGGGGAGTCTGAAAGATTGGCTAGACCCAAAAGGCCATGGACTCTTTGATGAGGAAATGGTTGAAAGAGCTTTATAGAAGTTATATACAGCATGTTATCCGTGCCGTTTTTCCCTTTATGTTGCTTATACATCACTTTAAGAAGTTCAAAGTACATAATGGCCCAAAAATAGTGATGAGATAGATCTATCTCTTAGGGCAACATCCTTGGCTGTGGAACTCTCTCCCTTTGCTTATCATAGTACAACCCCAGTGGCCAGTTGTTCTATAATTTTGGAGATCTCAGATTCTATTTACTATTTTTATAGTAGCTGATACAAAACAAACTCATAAAGAAGAGAGTGTCTAAAAAGTGAAACTGGTTTTAGCAAACACAAGCTTCCAAATCAATGTAGTTCTTCCAAGTGGTTGCCCTGAGAAACCGAGGTCTTATGTCAACAATAACAACTTTGATGAACTACATCACAATCTGAAATATATGAAGTCATTAAAAAATCCTGAATATTCTCATACTCTTTCTCTGTAGCTGTAAAATGAAGGATTTTAGAAACTCTTTTCTACATTCAAAATGTCATGATGTTTCAAAGATCTCAGCCCCAGTAACTCTTAATTCATTTCTTTCATTTACACACCCAACAAATATTTATTCAGCTCTTAATAATGTGTCAGGTTTTACTCCTGACGCTGTGGCTTGAAGATGGATGTCACAGTCTAGGGTGGAGGAGTTGACAGCTTAGTGGTACAGATAAGTAAACATCAATAACAAAGGATGAAAAATGTTTGCAGAGGAGTAAGCCCAAGGAGTTTCAGAAAACAGAGAAGGGGCCCTTAGCATCCTGGAGGGTCAGGGAGGTGTGCCCAGAAGAGAAAACTTGCAGGTAGATTTTGAAGGATATTCAGTAGTAATCCAGGTCAAAAGACTGGAAAATCAAGAGCAGCAGAGGAACCAGGATGAGGGAAGATGGTTTATTCATCATGCAGTAGTTCCTTACGGACAGATCATAAGTCAGGTACCAGGGTGCCAGAGGAAGAGGCAAGATATATAAATCAAGGACATCACCATACAAGAGATACTTTCAGGCCATCCTTCCCTAGATTTGGTCTCTTTAGACAAGAATCAGTCTACAAAGGGATGATAGCTAGAATTGATTTTCTACTTGACTGTAGTATCACGTTTGGTAAAGGCCTGTTACTGTCCCAGACTTTAACTGTAAACAGCTTAGGATGGGAATTCAAGGCAACTTTGTGTTAATTCTCCAAGCTTCTTGAAATCTACCCCCACCTTCCCTTGGAGCAATGAGTTTTGTTCCTTATTGACCACTGCATGGTTTCTGGTCCTCCATCCTCATCTTGATGTTGAAAACCATTACTATTAAAAGTAATTCTCCAGCCTTACCATCTGATAATTCCCTAAGGTGCTAGCGCTGGTTCAGATGGAATGTCAGGTTGCTTTATCTCTCTGGGATTGCATGTTTCGAATGGCTGATTTTCCTATCAACCAGATTCTCTCATTCTGGATTTTAGCTCTTTCCCCTTTCTTGTCCAGCATCCCTAGTCAGGTCATATGGCCCATGGCCCCAAGACTAGGTTCTGGACTTTAGCAGTCCCTGCTAATGGTTTGTTTGTGCTTCCATATTAGCAACCAATAGAGAAAAGTCAACTCCAATTTGGGGTCAAGAGGCCAGTATCAGATGGGCCTGTGAACTCTTCCATCAGTGTTAAGGCCCCACTCAAGCCTCTTGGGCTGTTAGGAAACTGAGAACAAAGGGATCCTTGTATAGCCTGTATTGATTAACAAATGAATTTCTTTTCAAGAGACGTTGAGTGGAAGAAAGTCCTTTTCTCTTAAAATCATGGATATCCTTCCTCTAAAGTAACCACCCGCCAAACAGCCCACCAGATCTATACAGCACATTTCACCACCTGCTCAAATTTTTGCTGGGTTGGCCACAGTACCTCCATCATCATCCTGTTGAACCAAGTGGTAGCCGCTGCCCTGAAGGTTATCTCCCTTGTGAAATCCAGCGGCGTTGGGAATGTGGCTGCTCTCTTTTGGATGTGTGGGCTCCCTCAGTGTCACACCAACTCAGTTTGTAATACATTAAGAAACTTCTATACTTCTGTCAAAAATCTTCCTGTCACTGCAACGGGGCTACCAATCTTGCCGACAACTGCCAGGTGGCTCCTGTTTCTCACTAGAAAGCTGAGAGAACCCCAGTGAAATTGTTTCCAACTTCTTTCTGTATTAGGTGGAGCAGGCAGCTAATGCTCCATATATTCACACTATCTTCTGTTCTATTAGCCTGAAAACTTCCTGATGGCAAATACTGGGCTATGTTTTCATTCAGAAAGTATTTAGTGAGTATCTACTGTATATATGTTGAATTTGTCCTTTTGGCCCCTCACACAGGGAATGGCTCATAAGTGATGCCCAGCAACATTGCTAATGGCTTGCATGGAGGGCCTGCCCTCCTCAGGTGTCTTCACTCTTCCAGTTTGTTATTACAGCACCACGCTCACTTGTTCCCCAGGTAGTTACGGTGGTCTAGCCTCAGACTCTATAGAGTGTTCATACCCGTGTGTTGTTTCTTGCACAAAATTTAGAAATGATCTTCAGCTTTAAGGGAAATAAAAAGGGCAAAGAATCTCTAAATTTTCAAAAAGGGAACTATATGCAAACAATGAATCATGGAACGCTACATCAAAAACTAATGATGTAATGTATGGTGATTAACATAATAAAATAAAATAAAAAAACTAATGATGTACTGTATGGTGACTAACATAACATAATAAAAAAATATTTTTAAAAAGGGGAACTATAGGGAAATAATGCTAAGCAGGAAGTACACCTGGGTTTCCAATGGAATCTTAGGTCCTATGGCATACCTGGCATACTTGTTTATCATTGCTCTTAGCATTAACCCTAGGTCTTTACACCAATTCCCTTTCTCTTCTTTTCTCTTTCTTCTTAGCTGTTGATAAACTTCTCTGCCCCTGGTCCACTCATTGAGCCCTGACCCTACCCTGGTTTATTCTTGTTCCATAGTCTGTCTGACTTACACATGGTTTGGTCTTACTGTACAGTGTGCTGAGTGAGCACCTACCCCAGGCCCCATCTGTGTGGCTCCTACAAGCCTGGCTTTGTGTTACTCACCCAGACGCCCTGTGCTGACCGACTTGACTCATCTCTCTCTGCCTGTCTCAGTCTGGAACTGAGATCTCCATTTTAGAATCTGAATGCTTGCAGTTCCCTTGCTCCTGTGTTACTTGGAATTCGGGGTAATGACATTTCTATCTGTTGCCTCAAAACCAAAGGAAGGGCACTGGGTAGACAGGTTTCTTGACAGCCCCTTAGCCTTGTTCCATCCCCATGCCTGGAATCCCTTTTACAGAACCAGAATTGGAGAGTCCAATGATAGACCGGGACCCTTGTCTACCACTACAAGAGGGGCCACCTTTTCCATATCTGCTTATCTACGATCCCACTTTGTTCACCTCTGCAGAGTGTTCAAACTCATTACTTTGATAATTATGTCTAAACTCTCCAACTATACGAGACGAATCAAAGTGAAGTCAGTGATGAGGATTCTTTAGGCACACAAAATGTTGTACTAACTACTGTGTTCTATTTTAAACCAGTGGTTTGGGGAAAAGCTGATACAGCTTCAGTCTG
Organism: Phoca vitulina; assembly: GCF_004348235.1. Classification (NCBI taxonomy): domain Eukaryota; kingdom Metazoa; phylum Chordata; class Mammalia; order Carnivora; family Phocidae; genus Phoca; species Phoca vitulina. The sequence continues at coordinate 5,488,310 of NW_022589706.1, forward strand.
CTTATTGTTCCTCCCAAATGCATCATTCCAGTGCTGTGGCTGCTTGAATGAACGTTTGTGCATCACTGCTCTGAAGTTTATCTGTATCATACCGATAACAAGATTAAAAAATACTACAATGTAGGGAATGTTCTGAATTTGCTTCTTCAAGGCCATTTCCTTACAAGGATAATGAAAATGCTCACTATGAATATTTAACTCATACCACACTTATTTTCTAAACTTATTTTAACATCTCTTTTCCAGAATCGTAGAAGGAATAGCTACCCTCAGTTCACAGGCAAGGTGACAGTCCCCTGAAGACTCCTAAGAACCAAAACACATTGATAAGGGTCATGTATATACTAGAGACCCCCATTTCTCTTAAATATAGTAACACTGAAGTACTTTTATGTTTTTGTGTTTCTAAAATATGGGTTTTGTTTTTCCTAATTTCGATAACAATACTTTTGTCAAGCCAACTATAAATACAAAACTGCCCTGAAAACACAGTTGAATGAATTGTCATTTTCTGAGTTTCAAGCTTGTAGAAGAGAGGAAAAGGCGGTTGATAAAGATAACCTTGAAAATGTTCTTTCTTGACATCCATATTTGTTGCCATGCTTCAGTTACTTGCTAGGCAAGTACTAAGGATCAAGAAATAGAAGACAATGACCCTCTGTGATAGTCTTCGGTGATGATTGTCAAATATTTCCAATTGTTCTGCTTCTAGCCACTCCCTGGATACATGTGGTCAGTTGAGTCATAAGGCTAGTTCTGGCCAATGAGTTGTGAACGAAAGTGCTTGCATCATTCGGGGCTAGAACAACCCATTGTTAGGCAAAACTCTTTATCTTCTTTGCCATGGTGGCTGGCTGGGCTGGAGATAGAGACTATTCCCCTTGAGTGTAAAGGGAACCTATGAGTAAGATGGGACATGCCTCCTGTGATTACATTACTAATCAATACCCTTTGAGTCAATCAAAAGGGAAGCTAATCTGGGTGGGCTTGGCCTAATCAGGTGATCCCCTTCAAGAAAGGTGATGTCCGAAGAGACACTTTCCTGTTGGCCTGAAAGATAGCAAATAAGAGAATGGGGGCATCAACCATCCAGTCACAGGAGCTGAATTCTGTCAAAAAACCTGAATGAGCTTTGAAGAGGATCCTAAGCCTTGGATGAGACTGTAGTTGTGGTCGACACCTTGATTTCAGCCCTGCAAAATTTTGAGCAGAGTACCTAGCTAGTCCATGCCTATAAGGAACTCTGAGATAGTCAATTTGTGCTGTTTTAAGTTACTAAGTTTGTGGTCATTTGTTACACAGCAATAGAACTCTTTTTTCCCCCCCCAAGATTTTATTTGTTTATTTGACAGGGAGAAAGAGAGAGAGAGCACAAGCAAGGGGAGTGGCAGGCAGAGGGAGAGGGAGAAACAGGCTCCCTGCTCAGCAGGGAGCCCAATGCAGGGCTTGATCCCAGGATGCTGGGATCATGACCTGAGCCAAAGGCAGACGTTTAACTGACTGAGACACCCAGGTGCCCCCCAGTAGAACTCTTATATAGTCATGAGAAGCTTCCCAGGATTGATATCTCCTGACTTAGGGGGATGGGATCTGAAAGAAAGAGCCAAATAATCCAGGTGAAGAATCATGACCTAGAGGTTATACCAAGATGAAGGAAGAGTAATTCTAAGGTTGAGAAGCATGAAAGACTTTGAAGTGCCTTGGAAAAGAAAAACAACTCAGTTTATGTAAACAGACCTGGAATAAAAAGTATTTAACCACCCCTAAAATCGATATTGTGGCAGACTGAGTTCTCTGGAAGCAGATGCTGAGACAGAGGTGTGCCAAAGGTTTATTAGGTGTTGACTTTTGGCAGGAAAAGAGAAAAAGTAAGGTTGGGCATGGGGAGATGGCCAATCCCATGGGGAGGTCTAGAGAAAATATTGCCTATTGGAAAAGTCTCATTGAGCTGAAGTGGCCAGGCCCTCAGATCACATCTTACTCATTTATTTGATATGGAAGAGCAGGACCCTGGCTCTCTGCAGCCAAATCAAATCTTGCCTAGGGTCTGCCATGTGGATTCCTTGCAATGGAATGGTAAGTCCTTCATCAAAGACAGATCTGAGCAGCTCATCTCTGTCTGCCATAAAGTCCAACCAACTGGAACAGAAGGCAGACATAGTACAGGAGCAGGAGAAGCCCCGCAGGCTCAGGCAGTCACTGTGGTTAATGGACCTCAGGAAAAGTTGGGGGAGTTTTAAGGTAGGTGGTGGGGGCACCCTGAGGCTCAGGCCGTGACTATTTAACAAATAATATAGAAGCATTTCAATCTTCTGTCAACTGGTTTGGCTGAATCAGTGCATATCTGCTTAATATGTGCAGATGGCCCTACAGAGATGAGGTCTGAGGAGAGAGCAAGGACCAGAGGGTTCATGTTGTAATCTGAGGCTTCAGGTTTCATATCACAGTCTCACTGAATCAGAAGGGCCACTGCCTACATTTCCAGCACTAATGGGGCTGCTGTTCAACAAAGAACTTACCAAGACTCTAAGTGGGGAACATTGTCACCAAAAATCATTCCACATAAAAGCAGTAAAACAGACTTCAGCATACAGCACTTCTGAGCTCGTGGATAATTTTATTCTCGGCACAATTATGTCTGTACTATAACTGCATTCTCCTTTAAGCTGCTCCCTGCCCATACCATGATTTGACCGGTCTTGGCCAGAAGTATTCCTTAGGTCCACATCAAAGCCACTCTGTCCCTTTCATGCCCTCAGTTACAAAGCTCATCCCAATTCTCATCCATTTCCATGACATGGTTTGTCATGGATAGATTCATTGTGTTCACTGCTCTTGAACCCATTGTCTGAGAAGTGTCCAAATGCCCTTAAGCTCCTTGGGTTGCTGAATTGGAACCTGATCATCAATCACCTTTGGCACCATTTAGCTGGTCTGCTCACTTGCCAGGGAGTGTCTGATGCCTTTGTCTCCTCTTGTCCCAGGTAGAGTGGAGGCACTCAGCAGTCCTGGGAAATATCACATTTCCCAAGAAGAAAGATAGGAGACAAAAGAGAAGGTGGCGCTGGGGAAGGTGGGCCGGAGCACCGGGGTGCCATCAAATGTTCTTTACCTTCTGGGAGGGGAAAAATAGGCTGATAGCTATACAGAGAAAAGACTCTAAGAGATCATTTGGCCACAAATTCTCAATTAATAGATGGAAATGAAAGGCCTAGAAGGGTGCGTGGTTTGTCCCAGATCACCCAGCATCCTTGGGACATTTGTCTAATTATTTCTGTCCACTTAGCAATCAGAGGGGCAGTGAGCAGCAGAAGAAGCTGGCCATGCACAGAATACTAGGCAAGAGAATGGACAGCAGAGGGGGCAGAAATGGAAGAAAGAAAAATAAGAAAGGACAGAGAAAGAGAAGGAGAGAGAACAGAGAGAGAAAAACAAAACAAAATTAGAGGAATTAAACTGTATTTTAGATCTGCAAGAACTAAAAAAAAAAATTTTTTCTTTGTATCCCGACTGTGAAGTCTATAAGGATGAAGACAGACCAGTGGATTTTATTGAATCAGAATTTCAGAGTCGGAGGAAATGAAAAGATAAGGAGTTTGAGGCTCAAACTTGGATAAACAGACTGACCAAGTTGATACAGAGATTTCAGGACACTGGGTTCATTGTGAATGGCGGGGACACTGTCCCAGGTTCTGGCCTTCTGGAGCCATCCTGCCATAACTGCTTCCTGACCCACCTGTGGGGTGGCAATAAGGAGCCCAGATTGAAATGAGAGGGATCTGGGGGTGGATCCCCGTCCTGAGCCTCCCCAGCTGTGTGCTTCCCGGTAAATGCTAATCCTCCCCTGTTTTCTAGAATGTGCACGTCTGTCTCTGGAGTAAGCATTTTCCCATCTACAGATGTGCTGGCATTTATGAAGGTGCAAGCTCAAATTCAACGAACAGGCGGCGCGGAGTACTGGGACTTTATTTTTAAAAAGCACTTATGGTTCTGTAGAGATTAGATTTAAACTTCCCTCTATATTCAAACAGTAGATGTGAAATCCTTAGTGAATGTCTTTTTTTCCTTGACTGTCACTGTCTACACTATTTCTTCTCATAAAAACCTTGCAATGGCCTGCCACCAAAGCTAGTGCCGGCGGTCAATGACAAGTAAACGAGGCACCTGGCCTCAGCCCTGGCTCCAGTGCTCAGGGACGTGGGCACTGCCTTACCCCAGAGGCCCTGGGGAGGGTGCTACAGGGAACAGAGGGCTCAGGCCTAGGTTTCAGTGCAGCCACCCTGGTGCACTGTGGTACCCAGGTTTTCGGGGGGGTGGGTTAGGAGGCTGATTGGAGGCTCTGCAGACCAAGGTTTCCCGGTCTGAAAGCCAGGCCAGGTGCAGGCTCTGCTCTTCTTACTGTACCAGGGCAGACAGGCTGCCTCCAGAGGTGTGGGCTTGAACGCTTAGCCAGGATTCTCTGCAATTGTCTCATTTAGACTTTGCTAAACACTGTTTGTGAGGTGTGGCTTCCATACCTCCACAGGCACTGTGGTTAAAGTCTCTCTAAGGTTGAGAGAGACCAAGTCACTCTTTTCTGAAGCTCCTTTTAAGTTGAAAAAAAAGAGAAAGAAATGTGATAATAGGGTTATAAAAATCATATTTTAGATGTTTATATTTAAATACTTAAACCTCTTTTTTTCAATTAAGCGGTTTTTCAGGTGCAAAAGTACAAAGAGAGACAACGACTTACCAGATTACTAAAAAAAAAAAAAAAGAGAGAGAGTTCATAGTATATTACAGGTAGAATATAAAAGTTTAAGATAAAATGATGAATTTTTCCTTCAACCCAATGACCTCTCTCTAGAACTGCGTGAGGAACCTGAATAGCTCCTTCTGGGGCAGACGAGAGCCTCGGTGAAGCTGAGGTCTAATTTGAGGCCTAGACTGAGGGGTCCTTCCTGCCTCCCACCCCAGCCTCACCCACTCCCCACATCCCCATCATGGGTGATGGGCCTTGAGCCTGGTTTCCGGAAGAAACTAACCAGCTAACTTCTTTCTGAACCCTGGCCCACAGAGCAGGGGGTAGAGGGGACATTGGCTCATTAGATGAGTCCACACTTTAAAAGTGTCTTATCTGTTAGATGCCAACCCAATGATAAAAATGGTAATAACCTGGTACTTCCTACCTGGCTGACTTGGGGCAAGATATTCCTTCTCTAGCCTCCAGCAATTCTCCCGTGACTCATCTATAACACAGGCATAATTATTATTTTACCTACCTAAAGCAGAGACATGCATTGAATGACCTTCTGGAATTCCTTCTTCCACTAAGGTCAACGAGTCAACGAGGTCACATGCCGGAGAACAGTACTTTTCAGAGTGGGGTCCCCTGACCAGCAGCAGCAGCATCACTTGGGAATTGTTGGAAATGCACCTTCTCGGGCCCCACCACAGAGTTTATAACAGGCCCTTCCCAGGATTCTGATATGTGCCCGAGTTTGAGAAGCTCTAGTATAGAGCAGTGAGCAATACCTCTTCCTTATGGGATGGCTTGGTCATTTAAATTCTCAGAGTCCCAGGTTCCTCATCCATAAAAATCAAATAATTCTACATCTTCTGAATCACTGTCATAAGTTTTCAATGATATAAAAGCACCTAAGACACAGTAGGTGCTCAGTAAATGTTAGCTGAAGTCAAAGGACCAGAGAGGTTGAAGAGGAAACTGGGAAAAAAAAAAAAAATGAGAACCCAGTCTTCATTTTTTCCTTATATAACATCTTTAGCATTATATAATTTGCAATTTGCATGCAAAACACCCCACCCCGGGGCATCATAGAAGCCTTGAAAAATCCAATATTATGCAGACAGCCAGAGATTCTGACTGCTAAACCAGGCTTAAAAACTAATTTTCCCTCTTTAAGGAAGTGACATTTGCACATTCAACACAGCAGCAATAAATTTAGGCTTTCTTACCACCCCCTGCTGTACATGAGGTTGATATTTTTACCAATAGCAAAGCTATTTCCTTTTGAGTATTTGGAGCTGTTTTTGAAACCCCCTTATGTCCACACTGTGGTTAGCAGCAGAGTAAACAGCTCATTAGAGAAACAACAGCAACCAAAACAACAACCTGAAACCATTTTTAATGGTAGAAATGTGATTAGAGCATTTAATTAAACTCCAGAAAGCACACTTTCCATTAATAATTGGGAATACATCCCATGTCAATTAAAAAAGGATTAACAGCAAAGGCTTGAAAATTTGGACTTAGATGTAGCCTGAATTTTGAAGCTGTTTTTATTAGCAGGGCTCTGCCAGTGGAAATGCACACGAAAGCAATGCTGCTTCTCCTTAGAGATTTCTCAGATATTTAGAAGGCCCCTTCATCCTTGTCGATGGAGCACTGCTGGTTTTGCAGAGTGTGAGGGATTGACCTCTGAGCCCCAGGTGTGAGTTTAGAAAGACCGGAAGGGACACTATTAGGTGAAATGAAAGATTGGTCAGGTGACCTCAGCTCTGTCCCCTCCTTGGGGGCCAGTCGGCTAACTCTTCCTCCCATCTTTCTGAGACCCCAGGGGCAGAGTGTTTCCCTTTAAATCTCTGTTACCAACATGGATTAAAAATTCCTTCCTTTTTCATGGCTTGTTGCACAGGGAGAGATTTTTTTCGATTGGCTATTGATTTGATATGAACATGTGTGTTTGAAGTGAGAAAGATACTGTGGTCAAGATCCCCAAAGAAGTTAAGTTCTAGACAGTGAGAAGGGAGGAAAGTCTTCTGTCCTCTAGGCCAAGGGCACAGGGTCTGGCTTGAGACAGAAGACAAAGCTGCACATCCAGAAGTCAAGTAGGTATTAGAATGAAGAGTAGAAGAGAGAGTTGAGAGAAGGAATCAAGAACATTCCCCTATTCAATAAATATTGATTAAGGGCCTCCTGTGTAGCAGGGCACTGTTCCCCATGGAGCTTAAAACAAACTCATTTTCACTGGCCTCCGGCTTAATGACACCATAGACAACCTAAAATAAGAGTAAAGAACTAAATTCTTGCCATTTAGAAAAGCCTTTCTCTGTTGTAGTTCATTTGACCTTCGTGAGAGGGAAACGCCTTAGGTTTTGATAGCTGTGTTTTAGAAAAGGTGAAACCAAGATCCCTCAAGTAACAAATGTGTAGACCCGGGACGTTATTCCAGGTCTCTAGATTCTAATTCCCATGGTCTTTTCATTGTACTCTGGATGGCCCCAGGACGATTTGATTCCTCCTTGAGTACACCCAGAGTCAGATGGGGAGTTTCTCCTTTGCCACTTCCTATAGGAAGCCCACAGAAACCCTGTATGTGAACCTCACTCACTGGCCACATGTGGTAAGGAAGAGTGGTCAAGTGGAGGTCAAAGCTCATTACTTCATTCACGATATTTGTGCAGCACCTCCAAAGTGACAGGCACCATGCTGGGTACTTTCACTTCAGAGAAGCAATGAGACAAGGAGTAGAACGCATCATACGGCACAGTGTCCCGGAGGTCAAAGTGTGACACCTATGGAATAATACAATCCACGTCCATGGATGCACGGGTATAATAGGTCAATGTCTAGAAGGTGATGGTATTTTTATTTTATTTTATTTTTTGTCCTAATCTCCCCTACACAGGAGAGTAGGTGCCTGAAGTGGGAGGAAAGACTGGGAAATAGGATGGGGCTAAAAATGCAGTGAGAAGCGGAGTCACACGTGGATCAATGTTGATGCTGAGCGTCACTGGAGGTGAATGACTGCAGGTACCTTTCAGATCGTGAGCCCCTGCATTCCGGAGAAGCAGAAGATGAAGAAAGACTTCCTAGACTCCTAGAAGGATACACAAATCAGCAAATACCTGCAGTACATGGACTCCTGCCCAGGCTGCAGGCTTCGGATTTTAAGCAAGTGTTTTCCTAGGAGCTCAGCCTGGGAGTAGGGTTGCTTCTGGGCCAGGGAGAGATTTGTTTGGTGTCGGCACTGTTGGGCCTATTAAACCGAAGTTGCAAACTCATGAAGTTGAAGTGTGAACACATCCACTCTTGGCTGTGCCGTGGTTTCAGGAGGATGGCTGGCGGCCCCTGCTATTCTTGGCTGCAGGGACTCTCTCCCACACGAAATCTCCTGAGGAACATCATGTTCTAGCACATTGTAAATGAAGGCAAGAGAGCATTTAACAGCACCCGGGACTCAAATAACTTTGTCTTTTGTGCACAAGCAGAGCTTCGGAGGAGGAGAGCAGGAAAGAGACAGGAGGCCCTGGCCCCTACCCAAGATACCTGAAAGGGGAAAAATCTCGGTAATGGTGATAATTTGGAAAGGTTATAAAAATGCCTCTTTTTTCCCCCTTTTTCCTGAGCCAGAGATTTTCCCTGGAAATCTCTCCCTGGCTGTGTCTGGTCAGCAACTCCTGAGCTCTGCTTTTCCTTTGTTTGTTTTTTTATCTCTGTGTCTCTCTGTCTCTGTCTCTGGTTCTTTCTGTGATACTCTCTTTGCTTCTATCTCTTTCTGAGTCTGTGTTTTGGTCTCTCTTTTTTTCCTTCCCTTCCTGTTTCTGTATGTGTCTCTGTCTCTGCTTATGTCTCTCAGATTCTCTAGGATTCTCTCTCTCCCCCATCTCGCTCTGCCATTCTCTTTAACTCAGTTTCTCTCTCTTTCTCTGACTCTCTGACTCTCTCTCTGCCTCTGTCTCTCTGGCCATCTCCCTGTTCTCTGCCTCACACTCTGCCTCTCTCATTCATCCTTTGTGTCCCACCTTGTTCTTTCATAGTTGTTCTGGATACCTGGAAAAGTTTGAGTGGCTGTCATCCAGGTCCAGAGAAATTGAAAAGCAACATTGACACACTGAACAATTATGGTTCAGGACCATGGACATTCCATGGGATCTCTTTCTTTGCCTGAGACCCCAACCCCTTAAACGCCTTGGTCACCACATATCTATGCATCTGTGCCAGCTTCCTAGAATAGCAGAGCTGAAAGAACCTTCAGAGCTCTCTTTCCCATGGAGAGACTGAAGACCAGGGAAGAAGAAGTACATTCAAAAGCACACAGCCAATTTATTGCAGACGCAAGATTGAAATAAACATTTTTAAATGACAGTTCAAAGTTCAGAGAAATATTTGACTCATCAAACTACTCATTATCCAAAAATATTTAGTGAAACTATCTACAATGTATTATTATTAGATTCCAGGACAGTGGATGAAATATAACCCACAAAGTGTTCTCTTGAAAACCTACAACCTACACGAGGTCTATACATGTTGGAGTGTTAGGGGACATATAAACAACACCTCTTTTTTCCCTTTCTGAATTTAGAACCAAGTGAGAAATAAAGTATGAAAGAGATGGAGTTCAAATGGTCAGTTTTACTACTTACTGGGGAATGATTGGAGAACGTGGCTTTAGAACTGTGGCCAGAGGAACTTGCTAATATTCTCTGCCTCAAGTCTGGAAAGAAAGTCTAGGTCTGCCAGGCAGACACAACCACGTGGGATCATTATTTCAGACCAGATATGGGTACATAGGAAATGGGAGAATGAATCCCCAAGACTTTCAGGTTCTTTAGATGGATTAGCTACACCAAGAAATAAAGGTGGACCAGTGACTACTAAGCCCTCGCGATCTCTTCAACCTGCTGGGAAGATAAACCCGGAAAGCTCCCACAGGGAAAATAGGAAAAAGTGGAAGCTCGCAACTTCTAAAATCTCTCTGAATTTTTAGTTCTCTTAACCTATTGAACTCAACTACTAAGCCTATAATCAACCAAGAGCTCACATTGTCTCGCGGGAGATCAATGGCACAAAAGGGGAGTCTGGCTCCCATCTTCCTAGGCCAGCTCCCTAATACCTTAATTTTCAATGGGGGCCATGCCACCCCTCTAGGTGATTCTTGAAGTGAGGAGGGTGAAAACATCTTAGGTATTATAATAGCTCTTAACCCTCCAAAGCTGAACTCTATGTGACAAGGCAAACAGATACACAGTATATCTTTGGTATTCAAATTCCATGGAGGGAGGGTCAAGTGGGAGAAAAATGATGTCTCTAAAGTTCCTGGGGGAGGCTATATAGCCCCCATTGAGAATGTATGTGTTAGGAAGCTGGCCCAGAAGGTAGTAATAATGAAAAATAGGTTGAGAAGCACTGCCCTAATACTAATCTTGACTGTGATGTGTGTCCTCCTGGGACCACAATGTACCATTAGTTCTTGCCCCAGAAAGCTCTGAAGTCAGCAGCAAAGAAAAAGGAAGGCACTCATATCCAACAAACTGCACCAGCCATAATAGTTTAAGAGCAGAGAAAGGAGCTACATAAGATGTATGGAAACGTAGCCGAACCTTTTGGGAAGGAGGAGAACCCTGTAAAGGGAAATGATATGCAAGCACCATGTCCTCTGAGAGCAGAAGGGGGTTGTTGCAGTAAGAAACATGACTCAAGATCTCGACCTGTCAAAGCCTGGAACAAGACCAGGGCTGAGACTAGGACAAGGTGAGTGAGGCGCCCAGGGGAGAAAAGGTAAGGACTTGGTACTTGCATGCCGTGAGAGGGGGCACCTCCTTAAATGTGCCACCTGAAGTGCTTCACTTGCCTCACCCTAATCCCAGCCCTGAGAAAAACAGGAGCCTGAGTGGCCCTGGCAGAGTTCTTGGTCTTCATCAAGCTCTTGGGGCTCAGGATCTGGTATCTTAGCCAGATGCTTTGGTTCCTGAGTATGCTGGGCTGATCGTCCAGCTGAACAAATGTGCAGACAAGAAGCAAATGTTCTCCAGGCGGCAAGTGTTCTAGTCTAGGCAATTCCACAGGAAGGAGAGAGGGTGTTTGCATTTACCCTAGCTGTTAGTTTCTTCACTGGAAACAATCCACATCATGAAGGTAAGAACACTGCCCCTGCCCTGTTATGGCAGGCATATGTATGGTGAGGGAACTGAGGACCGGAGTGAGCTTACACAGTTCCCTTTGATGTAGCTGGGACTGGAATTCACATATGCAATTGAAATCACCACCACACTGGTACAAAAAATGGGTTCCCAATAAAGCAACTGGCTGATGTCACAAGATGGTAGTGAGTTAGAGTGATAGAAAGGGATTCTGTCCATGTAGAACTGGTTATTTTTGTGTCAATGCTCTTCTGGTGTGAGTGGCTATGAATAAAACACAGAAGGAGGGTGTGTGTGTGTGTGTGTGTGTGTGTGTGTGTGTGTAGGTACTTGAGCATGCGTACATGTGCTCTGCATACGTGTGAGTGGGTGAAGATGATTTGACTTAATTATATGCCTCATTCACTCAGAAAAGGGAAAATAGAAATTAACTTCTATTATTTCACTAATTCTACCCCTTCATCTGAATCTTCACAATGATGTCTTTGAATATAGACCCTTTATCTACAGTGGCCATAATTGCAGGGGCTCCTCCCCTCACAGTCCTGTTTGGAACAGTGTTCACACAATGCTCCTTTGCCAATTACCATATTTCAGAAAACAGCAACAATTTCCAGGACTGCTGCCACCCAATTTCCTTCCACAAATGTGGGTTCACCCCCTAAAAGTTGAATGAAAAAGCACAAAGCTTCCCTGGTTGTGAGCTTCGAGTTGGCCTGGTTTCCTCCTTATTCATTTTATTAATAGGTTTCTCTTTTCAGATACTTTAAAAGTGACATGAGAGAAAATTATTTTGGGGAACACAGAAGCATAGACCTCCTAAAGGAGCTTTGAAACTGCAGAATTTGGATATCATAACTGGCTACCCAATCATTTGAGCAGGGACTGTGCCGAGTCTGTACGAGGTGATGAGATGCTCCATCACAGGAGGGGAGGTCTGGAATTCTCGGCTCACCCTCATTCTCCTCCAACTCACTTTGTGCCTCCCTGTGGCTGCACCCTTCCTCACTGCCTTCTCTCTGCCAGCGACACCTTCCTCCTTTCAGTAGGGGTCTTTCGAACCTAGTTGTCCTTTCTTTACATCTTTAGGGTTCTTTCCCTAAAGGGTTATTTAGTTGACCTGGTGCAAGTTTCATAACCTCTCTGTGTCTTGGTTTTATGAGCTGTCAAGCTCCAAAAATAATGGTGCCTGACTCTTTGGGTTGTGTAAGGATTGAAGGAGTTAATACATGCCAAGCTTCTAGAATAGTACCCAGCACACAGTAAGTGCTTCATAATTATAGGTGCTTGTTGTTTTTGTTGGCATTGCTCATTTGGCAGGGAAATGGAAAGAACAGAAAAGGGAAATGACAGACAACTCCCAAGAGAGTCAGAGTCAGTAGATGCTATGGACTGGATTGTGTCTCCCCAATATCATACGTTGAAGCCCTCACCCCCAATGGGATGTGTCTGGAGATGAAGCCTTTGAGAGGTACTTAGATTTAGATAAAGCCACGAGGGTAGAGTTCTCATGATGGAATTAGTGTCCTAGAACAAGAAACCAAGGAGCTCGCTTTCACTCTTTCTCAGTCTTGTGAGGATAAAACACAAAGGCAGCCATCTGCAAGGCAGGAAGAGGGCTCTCACTAGGAACCAGCCATGATGGCACCCTGATTCTGGACATGGCAGCCTCCACAGCTGTGAGAAATAAATATCTGTGGTTTAATCCACTCCATCTGTGGTATTTTGTTATAGCAGCTTGAACTAACACAGCAGGGTAGAGACCAGGTCTCTTGGGATCTCAGATTCTTCCCAGGGGCTGCTTATTGTCGAGGATTGGGTTATTTCTGCTCTCCACTCCATCCCAAACTGCCCCTCATGTTAGTATTAGCCAAAAGGGGTGAGAACATAGGAAAACACATCAGGCCTCCTGCGTGCGATCTCCCTCCCTGCACAGTTCAAAAGCTGCACCCACAGGGTGGGGTGGGAGGCAGACCCTTTCTAAGTTCATGATCATGCCTTCGTTCTCCTGCCCCTTGGGGATCTGCACCTAAAGCATAAAATCTAATCTCCTTGGAGCTTCTGGGCTTCCTTGTCCCAGAGGCAGTTTGGGTGAGTGGAGTGACCCAGACACACTTGAGTAGTCTAGAAGGAGAAGGGAGTCTGTCAGGATCTCATTCAGAGGCCTGAGGACCCACCCCCACTTTCCCGAGGACCCAGGAGGGAGGGAAGTGAGGTTGGCATGGGGTGTCTGTAAGGCTATGAGGAAAGTAGTGCATAATTAGTTTTGGCAACTGACCCATATGCCTATGCAGCGCTCTTGGTGGGATACCCCGATTCCTACCTCTTCAATAAGATGCCTAAGAGCTCCCCAACCTGTGTATGCAGAGTTCTGGATGAATCCACTAGGCTGTAGCAGCTAGAGCAAACCACCTTCAGTTTCCAGATGAGACACACTCTTTCTTGGTCCCTGTGGCTGGAACAATTTGCCTACCCCTTCCTTAGCTAGCCCTTCTTCATCTTTCAGCTTAGATGCTACTTTCTCTGGAATTCTCCCCCCACCCAATTCCTGCAAGACTGGGTTCTGTAACTCCAGGGGCCCTGCCATCTGTTTCTTTAGCACCCACTACACATGTCACAGTGAGTTGTCCTTGCCTGTTTACTTCCTGAGTAAGTCAGTAAATCATACGCTCCGTGGTGCTGGGGCTGGTCTGGTAAACTGCTGACCACTAGCACGGAAAATGGGGCCTGGTGCATCCTAGGAGTCCAACAATTCACTGATAATTTTGGGGGAGATCTGAGGGATGAAAAGGACCCAGTTTGGAGAAAACCCGAGGAGAAAATGTATTCAAAGCAATGCCAGTACAAAGACGTGGAGATGGATGCATGGGGTTGTCTGAGAAGGAAGAGTGGGGGTGGGGGTGGGGCTGGAATCCAAAGGAGGCTGGGAAGGGAGCCGTCCCGAGGGAGACATGAGGACTAGATCAGGTGGGGCACTGTGGGCCACAGTAAGGAAACTGGATGATTTTACTAAGTGCAATGAGAAGCCTTTGGACATTTTTCTTTTTTTTAATCAGGGGGGTGACGCAACCTGATTTCTATTTTCAAAAGATCACTCTGGCTGCCAGGCAGAATCAATCGGAGGAGGACCAGCACAGTTGCTGGGAGGCTGTAGTCATTCTCGGTTTCTATTTGGAATTGGCGTGCTTCTATTAATTGAAAAAAAAAATAACAACAACAAAAGAATTTTTAATATAAAATGGTTTATTTTCAGCAATCTGATTATGAGGTGCTTTTTTTTTTTTTTCAACTGGAGAACCCTTTGGTTGTTCTCTTACAAACTGGAAATGAAGGCGTTTTATTACAAATTTCTTCTTCAAGTAGGGTACAATTTTCTTTCCTTACGAGACCAATGTTAGAGAAACAAACAAAGAAAAGTAAAAGAAAAACAGAAGAAACAAAGAAAATGATTCACCTGTCCATCTCAGAAAATCAAAATTTGCTGAGTTTTTTTTTTTTTTTTTTCTTTTTAAAGTTCTCTTGTAGTCCCTGACCATGAACATAAAGGGTTTGGTTAAAGTCGTCATGATGACAGATGTATAGTGATTGGGTTCTGTTCCTTTCACACAATAGATGCTATAGGCTTTTCCCACATTCTCCATGAGCCCGTGGTTCCATGTCTGACAAATAATCAGCCATAAATGCTGAAGACTTGGCTTTCCTTCCACTGTTCCTCCTTCATCTATTTCTGCTATTGTGTTAAAATTCAGTCTTTACAGTGATTATTTTTAAAAGTTGCCAGGCATTTTATCAAGTGAACAGTCCATTTAAAAATTTTTTACACTCTGTTGGATATTTAGTCTACTTTTTTACCAATATTATATAAGTTATTGCTTAATTAAAATTCATTGTGTTTATAACCTTTTCCTTTTGGATTATTGCCTTTGAACACCAGTGTCCAAATTATAAATTCTTTTATTTTTGGGGGAAGAAAAATATAGCCCCCCCCGCCAAAAATATTACATAGACTCACAAGATATATAATAGTCAGAAATAAAGCTGACTTGCTCCCCTACCTCCAAGATGCAACCCCAGAGGTCCTCAGGAGAGCTGGAAATTCCTTCTTTAGGATAAATAGCCAGGGGTAGAACTTTGGGTGAAAGGCTATACATATTTCTTAAAATCTCTATATGACTCTCAACCTGTGTATGTTTTAAAGGGTTGAAACAATTTGCTTTGCTCCCAGAAGAGTGTCAACAGGTCAGTTTCTTAACTATATTGCCAATAGTGGGTATTGTCACGATAATAAATTTTGTGATCTAGATGGTACAGATGACACTTCATTCGTATTGAAATTTAGCTATCTTTGAATATGAGGAAAATTGAGGATTTCTATGAAAAAGAAGAAAGCGACAATTTATTGGGCATTTCCTATGTTCTAGGCAGTTGGTCACAGGTCTAGTGTTATTTTCATTTAATCCACACCCTACCTCTCTTACAAAGACATTGTTGTTGCATCTATTTTATGGATGGGGAAACTGAGGCCCAGAGAAATGGAATAGCTTTCTAAGGGTCAGAGACGGCGTGAAGGGGGGAGCCATGTGTGGAAGTGTGCTGTGTTGGACCTCCCAGCTTGCTGTCTGTCCTTTAGTGGGAAATGCATATGCATTACCTATTTATTTATTGTAAACCTGATGCTTTTCTCACTCATTTGAATTTACTCTTGTTATGCTGTAGGTATGTATTTATTTTCTTGGCATATTTAGTGCAAATATTTTTCCCCAGGACTTTTAAAAGATCCATTTAGCAGGAAATATTTAAGCTGAGGGAGTCATATGTTGAGCCAAGAGGAGGTCTAATTTTATTAGTACACTAGGTGTATGATTGTGAGAAGCAGAAGGAGACATCTTTACAATGTTTACTTATAAAACTTCCTTGGGTTTTCAAAAAGTGAATGAAACTGAGGAAAACCTCATAATAACTCTGAGAGCTGAGAGATCCCCTGTTGATTGCTTTAGGCTCTAATAAAAGTCCCCACAACTCAAATATTCCTCGTGTCCTTTTACTCTTACCTTCAAGGTAGGTATAATAAATACTGTTTTTACAAATGAGCAAAATGAGACAAAGATGTAAAATAACTTTCCTAACTTCAGAGAGATTTTAAGTAGCAGAGAGGGAGTAAACAGATGTCTGAAGGAGTTCAAAACACATGCTCAAAACACATGTTCAAAACACATGCAATTTCATATCAAAAGGTGTCCAAGAGGTGCTTGTTTAGAGCCAATATCAGGCTTGTGAAAGATTCCAGTGGAGTGGCACCAAAAGCAAGGTGTAGATCACTTAAATATGAAGCAACTGGCTGGGGAACTAGATCTGTCCACTGTGGTGGGAGGTGGTGGGAGGGAGGGGAGATTTCAGAGATTCATCCTTCTCTCCCTCCCTCCCTTCCTCCCTCACTTCATTCCTCTCTCTCTTCCCCTTCTTCTCCCTCCCTCTCCCTCCCTTCCTTTTTCTCTTTTCCTCCCTCCCTCTGTCTCTTCCTTCTTCCCTTCCTCTCTCTCTCTCACTCCCTCTTTCTGCTTCCCTCTCTCCCCCTTTCCCTCCCTCTCTCTCCTTATCCCTCTCTCCCTCCTTCTCTCTCTCCCCCTCCCTCCCTTCATTTCTTTCTCTCCCTCCCTCCCTCTCTCCCACTCTTTCCCTCCCTCTCTCACCTTCCCTCCCTCTCCCGCCCCCCCATCTCTCTTGCTCCCTCCCTTCCTTTCATCTATCCATTCCTTCCTTCCTTCCTTCCTTCATTAAATATATATATTGAATATATTATACTAGGCACTGAGGAAACTGAGATGAATCAAACTCAATCCCTGCCATTAAAGAAAATTCCTTCAAGTGGGAAAGGCATATAAATAAATGACTGAAAATCATGTGATACTGTTTGATAGCTAGCATCCACAAAATTCCATGAGAATGTAGGACTTGTCAGCCCATGGGTGATCGCCAAGTATCTGTTGTGTGACCATGAAACTCAGAAGTGGGGTATCAGAATCTGAGCGGGAAGGGAGTGGCCAAAGAAACTTCTTGGGGGGGGAGGTTAAGTTTGAGCTGAGCCTTTTTTTTGGACTGGTACATAGAAGTTAGTTAGATAAAGGGAATATAGGGGTTGTTCCATGCCAAGGGATTCTCCTGTGCAAACATTTGGAGGTATGAAATAGAAGTAAATATATGAGGAATTGGAAGCAGTTTCAAAGGGATGGTGTGAAAGGGCGAGGGAGGGATGAGGTCAGGAAGATTACAAGGTTCACACCAAGGCTAGGCTGAGGTTGCTGGTAGTGGGAGGAATTTTCATCTGGATGTCTTGTTATTTTTTTAGCTCACTTCCTGCATCATGACTAAGAATTTCTCCCATGGATGCACATTCCCCTCCAGGCCAGTGTCCCCTGCTGTGTGAAAGGTCATCTGACCTGGCCCTGCACCAACTGGAATCAGTAACTTATTTCCATGTCCCATGTCCTGTCGGGGGGCGGGGGAGTGCGGGGGGTGGGAAAACTGGTTTGGAGAAAGAAAAACTGCCTCCAGTCTCCTGAACATAAAGTTTCCATGGCTGGAGTGCAGGAAGTTCAGTCATGGCTCTGAAGAAGCCTGCTGGGAGAGGCCAAGTCCCCGGGGATCACGCCTTGCTGGCCTTCAGCAGCCTTCACCAACTTTTTACTTGCAAAGTCTGGAGATGGGCTTCTCTGACGGGGCTGCCTCGGCATCCTCGCTGTCAGGTGTGGTCCTGCTGCTCAGCGGCCACGTTGGAGGTTCAGCCAGGAGACTGGTCTGATGTATATTCTGTGAGGAACCTACAGTCACTGTAAGAGCTATAAGTCAGGGGGCATTTCCCATGGGCCAGCATCAGGGTCAAGCTACAAACATCTCTAAGCACAACTAATTATCCTAATATCCCTATAAAGTAGGGATCATTATCTTCATTTTGCTGATGAGGGGGGTACACTTTAGAAAGATGAAACGGCTCACCCTGCAATACACAGTCCACAGTCGAGGTGGGATTGCTGGTTTGTGCTCCGCACTAGTGTTCTCTCTGCATGGCAGGTAGCTAGAATGGACCTTCCATGCTGCAGTCCTTGGCATGGACTCTTCTCTCTGCTTGGACTGCCCCTGTCCTTGTGCTTCTTGCTGAAATCCTAGGTCCATGTTAGACCTGCTCTAGCTATTACACTCTTCCAGGAGGATTTTCTTGACCACCTTCCTCATCTCCAAATCACAATTATCCCACCTCTCCTGTTGTATTCGTAGTTTATATGAACTCCCATTATTGTTCTCATTCCACCAGGATTTCTGGCTTTACTCACTGGGCGGTGAGCCCTTTGAAGGCATCTTTTCTTTGCATCTCCAGTGCTGCTCCAGAGTCTCAATAAGCATTTTATAAACAACTGAATAAGAGTCATTTCTGTTGTTTCAACTGGAAAAGTTACTTCGCCTATTCATGACAGCTCTCAGGGCTGCAAATGTTAGTCTCTTTGCTTTTTTCAGTATTTTAAGTGCACAGTTCTGCAATGTAAAGTATATTCACACTGTTGTGCAACCATCATCACCATCCATTTCCAGAACTCTCTTCATCTTGCGGTATGGAAACTCTATACCCATTAAACAACAATTCCCCATTCCTCCCCTCCCCCAGTCCTTGGGAACCACCCCTCGACCTTCTGTGTCTGTGACTATGACTATGCTAAGTACCTCATGAAAGGGGCATCATGCAGTATTTGTCTCTCTGTGACTGGCTCTCTCACTTAGCAGAATGTCCTCAACTTTCCTCCATATTGTAGCATGTAGCATGTATGAGAGTATGAGAATTTCCTTCCTATATTTCACCATTCAGTATGATGTTCACTGTGGGTTTTTTATATATGGATATTAATATGTTGAGGTAGTTTCCTTTCTTTTTTTAAAAGATTTTATTTATTTATTTGACAGAGAGAGAGTGAGAGAGGGAACACAAGCAGGGGGAGTGGGAGTGGGCGCTCACTAAATTTCCCCTTTAGCACTGCTTTCATCTGTCCCATACGTTTTGGCATGTCGTGTTTTGTTTTCATTTGTCTCTAACTATTTTCTAATTTCCCATTTATTTCTTCTTTGATCCATTGGTCATTTATAAGTGTGTTGTATAATTTCCACAAATTTGTGAATTTTCTAGTTCTCCTTCCGTTACTGATTTCTAACTTTATCTTATTGTGGTAGGAGAAAATGCTTTGATATCTACTTTTTAAAAAATCTATTGAGACTTAGTGTGTGACCTAACATATAGTATATCCTGGAATTTTTTCCATATGCACTTGAGAAGAATATGCATTTTGTTGTTGTTGGGGTGAGTGTCATGTGTATGGTGCTATGTCTACTTGGTTTATTATATTGTCCAAGTCCTCTATTCCCTTACAAATTTTCTGTCTGGTTGTTATATCCGTTACTGAGAGTGGGGTATTGAACTCTCAACTATTATTGTAGAACTGTCTGTTTCTCCCATCAATGCTGTCAATTTTTGATTCATTTGTTTTGATGGTCTGTTATTAGATGTGTAAATGTTTATAATTGATTTATCTGCTTACTATATTAAATAAATGTTTTATTTACATAAAATACCCTTTTAAAGCTCTCATAATCTTTTTTTTATTATGTTCAATTAGCAAGCATATAGTACATCATTAGTTTTTGGTGTAGTATCCAATGATTCATTAGTTACATATAACACCCAGTGCTCATCACAACAGGTGCCCTCCTTAACACCAATCACCTGGTTACCCCATCCCCTCCACCCCCTCCCTTCGGTAATCCTGTTTGTTTCCCAGAGTCCACAGTCTCTCATGGTTTGTCTCCCTCGCTGATTTCTTCCCATTCAGTTTTCCCTCCCTTCCTCTATGGTCCTCTGAGCTATTCCTTATATTCCACTTATGAGTGAAACCATATGATAATTGCCTTTCTCTGCTTGACTTATTTCACTTAGCATAATACCCTCCAGTTCCATCTCATAATCTTTTTTAACTTAAAGTTTCTTTCATCTGACATTAGTGTAGCCACCCCTGATTTATTTCACTTACCATAATACCCTCCAGTTCCATCTCATAATCTTTTTTAACTTAAAGTTTCTTTCATCTGACATTAGTGTAGCCACCCCTGATTTATTTTTGTTACTATTCTTTCACATTTGTGTCTTTGGGTCTAAAATGAGTCTCTTGTAGATGGCTGTTATAGCTGGATGATGTCTTTATCCATTCTGCAAGTCTCTGCCTTTTAATTTAAGAGTTTAATCCATTTACATTTGAAGTAATTATTGAAAAGGAGGGACTTCCTTCTGTCATTTTGGTATTTGTTTTTTATATACTTTATAGTTATGTTCTTCTCTAAGTTTCTGCATTACTGTTTTCTTTTGTGTTTAGTTGATTTTAAATTTATTTCTCATTTCCTTCTGTGTATATTCTTAAGCTATTTTCTTTGTGGTTACCATGGAATTACATTTAACATCTTGAAGTTATAACACTTTAATCTTTTTTTCTTTATATTCTTTGTTTTTTTTAGATATTATTATTTTTTAATTTAATTAATTTTATTATGTAATGTTAGTCACCATACAATACATCATTAGTCTTTATATTCTTTGGATGATAATTTCCATTGTCCTATCTTCAAGTCTACTGATTCTTTATTCTGACTGTTCAAATCTTCCTTTTAATCCTTCTAGTGAATTTTCATTTCAGTTATTATACCTTTCATCTCCAGAATTTCTATTAGGTTTCTTTTTAGGTTTTCTATCCCTTTCTTCATATTTCCATTTTGTTCATATATCATTTTCTTGATTTTATCCATATATTCCTTCAGTTCTTTAAGCATTGTTAAGACAATTATTTTAATTGGATTATGTTGTTTTTTGTGTCTTGAGTTGTATAAATTCTTTATATATTTTGGATACGAACCCTTTTTTGTATATGTCACTTGCAAATATCTCCTCTCATTCAGTAGGTTGCCTTTTAGTTTTATTAGTTGTTTCCTTCTCTGTGCAGAAGATTTTTATTTTGAGTAGTCCCAATAGTTCATTTTTGCTTTCGTTTCCCTTGCCTCAGGAGACATATCTAGAAAAATGTTATTATGTTCGATATCAAAGACATCACTGCCTGTGCTCTCTTCTAGGATTTTTATGGTTTCAGGTCTCACATTTAAGTCTTTAATCCATTTGGAGTTTATTTTTGTGTATGGTGTAAGAAAGTGGTCCAGTTTCTTTTCTTTCTTTCTTTTTTTTTTTTTGCATGTAGCTGACTAGTTTTCCTAACACCATTTGTTGAAGACATGAACAGACATTTCTCCAAAGAAGACATCCAGATGGCCAACAGACACATGAAAAGATGCTTAACATTACTCATCATCAGGGAAATGCAAATCAAAACTACAATGGGATATCACCTCAAACCTGTCAGAATGGCTAAAGTCAACAACACAAGAAACAAGCATTGGTGAGGATGTGGAGAAAGTGGTGGCAAGGTTGTGCACTGTTGACAGGAATGCAAACTGGTGTAGCCACTGTGGAAAATAGTATGGAGGTGCTTCAAAAAGTTAAAAATAGAACTACCCTGTGATCCAGTAATTGCACTACTGGGTATTTACCTCCAAAATACAGAAAACACTAATTCAAAGCGATACATGCCCCACTATGTTTATTGCAGCATTATTTACAATAACCAAACTATGAAAAGCAGCCCAAAGCAGCCCACGTGTCCATCAACAGTTGAATGAATACAGAAGATGTGATATATATAATGTAATACTATTTAGCCATAGAAAAGAATAAAATCTTGCCATTTGCAACAACATGGATGGGGCTAGAGAGTATAATGCTAAGTGAAATAAGTCAGTCAGAGAAAGACAAATACCATAATGTTAGGAGTTAGTTGGACAGTTAGGTAGTCAGGGCCAGGGTCCCCACTAAGACAATATGGAGTCAGGGCAATTAAAATAAAACAGCACTAACATCCTGTTTTGCAGCTTAGACAGGACCACACTAGCATTCTGTTTTACAGACTTTGCAAAACTGACTTCTGCAAGATATCCTAAAATAAAAAAAATTAACCACAAAGCATTTTTCACCATCAGGAGCAGGGGCCGGTTAAGATATAAGCCCCCAGATGTCAGCCAAAAAAGACCATCAGCATGTAGACATTAACTTAATAGGTAGACCGAAACACGATGAGAGCCCTGATTGGCTTGACCTAGCACACCCTGGTTGCTTAAAATAGTTCCACAAAAGAGCTCATACAAACCCCTAAACTTAGAAACTCCAGTGGCAACCATCTCGAGTCCCCTCCCTTTCCGGGAGCTTTGTACGATCGCTCAATAAACTTTGCTTTGCTGCCCACCACTCTTCGTCTGGTCTACCTCTTCATTCTTTGAGGTGGTGTGACCAAGAACTGCTGCACTAAAGGTAGAGAAATCCAGCAACAATATGATTTCACTCATTTGTGGAACTTAAGAAATGAAACAAATGAGTAAAGGAAAAAGAGAGAGAGACAAACCAAGAAACAGACTCTTAACTCTAGAGAACAAACTGATGGTTACCAGAGGGAGGTGGATGGGGCACGGGGGAAATAGGTGATGGGGGTTAAGGAATGTACTTGTGATGAGCACCAGGGGATGTACAGAATTGTTGAATCACTACATTGTACACCTGAAACTAATATAACACCATATGTTAACTATACTGGAATTAAAGTAAATAAATAAATTAAAAAAAAACAGTTATTTAGTAGATCTTCCATTAGGTCTTTTTCAGGGATGGATTCTGTTCATTTTTTTCCCCTTTGAATAAGCTATATGCTTGTTTGTTTGCTTGTTTGTTTTTTGGCATCCTTTGTGATTTTTTTTGAAATCTAGATATTTATATCTAATGATATAATTCTAGAAATTCAGATCTCCCCTTCCCCCCCAAGGGTTTGCTATTTAGTTTGTTTGTAGGACTGGTGTAGGCCATCTCTGTTCCAAGGATCAGCCTAAGGTGTAAACCTAAGGACTTCTACATCTTCTCAGATCTTTTCTGAGCCTACACCTTCTGGGCATGCATGATGATTTTTTAATCCCCCCTCCCCTTATAATTGCTTTGAAGGTCACAGTCCTTGATGTCTGTCTCTCAAAAGGAGAAAAAGAGAAAAATAAAGGGGACAAAATAAAATTCTAGCCCTTTACATTCCCTGGCTGTCATTTCAGCCAGAGGCTTAGGGGCTTGCAACAATGGGAAGAGGAGCAGTACCAATGGCCATTGCCTCTTTAACTGCACTTTCATGATCAGAATAAGCAATCAGAAATCAGAGCACGGATCACTGATATTTGGAAGGCAGAATCCTTATTGCCCACCCTGGCTCCTGTAAGCAATGACAAGCTGCTCCAGGAACATGGGCATAGCTGCCAGTCACAGGGCTGAAGGGTGGGAGGTGGGTAGCTGCTACTGTGCTAGGAGTTGAAATTGACCAATATGAACTGCAATTTGCCATCAAAGCCTTCTGCTGGCTTTTAGGAGACTCCAGAGTTCCAAAATAGTTACATCAGACAGATTCTGCTGGTGCAATTGTAGAGAGAGGGATTTCTGGTGCTTCTTACTTGGTCATCTTCCCAGAATCCTCTTTCCAGCCCTTTATTTATTTATATTTGTAAGTCTGTGAATTTTAACAAATGTTTCTGGTTAATATCAGCAGGGCAATTTGACAGCTAATGAGAAAAGGAGGCTTTTGTTTTTCTCCTCTCCTTCTGGGAAGCCGCAGACAGCTTTGGAGAAGATCCTTCCTCATGTTTTTCTCCCTGTTTCTTTGTCTCCCTTCTCCTTTCTTCTCTCTACTCCAAGCTATGGCTATTCATTCCAGGATGGAATCAGGCTTAGTGAGGCTGGGGAAAAAAGATGAAGACAGTTTTAAACTCATTATGTGCATACTGATATTTCACCATTTGGGTTTTATGCATTTTTCATTGAGAACCACCTACCATGAAGGCTGAAGGTGAGTACTGATCTTGGACAGCTTTTGCCAGTGGTCTGTGTATTTATGGGCAAGTTATACTAATTCCTCATGCTTCAGTTTCATCATCCATAAAATTGAGGTAATAATGGTATGGAAGTCATATGATTGTCACAAAGAAAAATTCAGTTGAAGTATGCAAAACACACCTGTCACAAATAACCAATACACTGGAATGTTTCCTCTGGATAGTTTCTAAGTAAAGTGGTAGTTCATAATGTTGGTTGGTCATTATATTCATGCATAGAACTTTATAGGTAGACAAACACTTAGCCCTACCACTGATATTTTAATAAATACATCTTGGAGTTCTATTTTTACCCTTAATTTTGATTCAAAGTTGATATTGGTTAATTTGGAAAGATTAGAGAATACACAATATTATAATTAAGAGTGAAAGCTCTTTTTAATTTAATTTTTTACTGGAAAAACATGTTATTTTGTAAAAACAATTATAAATTTGCATCCTTTTTGATGGCTGCAGAATATTTCATGCCAAGCTCATCTTGACTTTGGCTGAAATTATCAGCATTTTTAAGGAAAGCAATATCCATCAGAAAGCAGATATAGGAATGCTTGCTTCACTTATCTTCCTGGAAACTGGTGTTGGGGAGAGGAGGATGTGGTCCTTCAACATGCCTTTTGTAGAGATGGGTAATAATTTATTAATCATTATCATAACAATGGTCAACATACATTGTTCAGTACTTTTCATCAGAGTTTGGCTAAGTGTTTTTACATATAGGAGCTCCATTTATCATCACAACAAACCTACGAGTTATAATTATTATTGCTACCAAACATATAAGGAAATTGGTATAACTTTTCTACTTTGACACAATTGGTATGTGTCAAAACTGAGATTCAAACTGAGATCTGTCAGAATCAAGGGCCTGACAAAATACCTTAACTTGGTACCTTACTATTTTTGAGTATTTTATTTTTAAAATTTTTTTCCACATATACATTTTAAAATTTGAATTTAATTAATTAACATATAGTTAGTATTAGTTTCAGAGATAGAGTTCAGTGATTCATCAGTTGCATATAACACCCAGTGTTCATTACATTGAGTGCCTTCCTTAATGCCTGTCACCCAGTTACTCCATCCCCCCACCCACCTCTCCTCCAGCAACCCTCAGTTTGTTCCCTAGAGTTAGAGTCTCTTATAGTTTGTCTCCCTCTCTGATTTCATCTGATTTTATTTTTCCTCTCCTTCCCCTATGTTCATCTGTCTTGTTTCTTAACTTCCACATATGAATAAAATCTTATGATAATTATCTTTCTCTGATTGACTTATTTCACTTAGCATAATACCCTCTAGATCCATCCACATCATTGCAAATGGCAAGATTTCATTTTTTTGATGACTAATATTCCATTGTATACATACACCACATCTTCTTTATCCAGTCATCTGTCAAAAGACATCTGGGCTCTTTCCATATTTTGGCTATTGTGGACATTGCTGCTACTATAAACATTAGGGTGCAGGTGCCCCTTTGGATCACTATGTTTATATCCTTTGAGTAAATACCTAGTAGTGCAATGGCTGGGTCATAGGATAGCTTTATTTTTAACTTTTTGAGGAACCTCCATACTGTTTTCCAGAGTGGCTGTACCCACTTGCATTCCCACAGCAGTGTAAGAGGGTTTCCCTTTCTCTTCATCCTTGCCTTGAATATTTTAATAAACAAATATTTTATAAGTAATTCATTTTGTTCTAAACCTATGCCTCCCAAGCAATCTTTTGAATATGGTTTAGCTTCCCACAGAGCAAGTCTATAGGGAAAGAATGTGCTCATCAGCATACATGAGTTTGCTCTACTTAATGGTTATATTTCTCCACAAATGGCCATCAGGTTGAAACACTGACTAAACATGCTTACCTACAATTGATTTACATGGTAAGACTATGTTTCTTCTAAGCCCAAGTGTTCCCTGTTGATGCTTTTCACTAGTTGGAATTGTATACCAGCCTTCCTTTTGTACACCTTTACTTCGATGTCTTACAGAATGCTCAGTTTTCAGAACTGAGCTCATTGACTTCTCCTGCCCCCCAACAATGTCTTTGCCTCCCACTTAGTCTCTGTAGGCTAATGACACTCATTCTCTAAAACATCTAACCTAGAAACCTGGGACTGAGCCAAGGTCCTCTGTCCCTCCCTCACTATCTGAATCAGTCTCTACATCCTTTCTCATCATTATCATAATGACCAGAATTTACCATAGCTTAACAGTTACGAGTGTGGTTTCTGCAGTGTGGCTACCAGGGTTGAAATTCTGGATCTACCACAATTTAGTCTTGTTATTTGAGCAAGCTACTGAACTTTCTGGTGCTTTGTTTTCTGTGAGATAGGGAAGACTATAATAATGGAACTTACTTCACAGGGTTATTGCAAGGTGAATGAATCAATATATAAGAAAACTTGCCATGCCTGGAAGGTAGCATGTGCTCTCCTATCTTCTGGTTCCAATCAAAGATGAAGCCCCCTGATTGATCTCTCTTTCTCTAGATTCACTCATCTCCCTTCCATACTTTCCATTATCATCAGAGGCCTAGAACCTTTCAATAATACCTTATTGCCAACCAAATAAATTCCAAATTCATTTTCATAGCAGTTTACAAAGTCCTCAGTTTTTGGATTCATGTTTCCCACTAACCTCCCACTCCCTTTTTTAAAAATACCCTATCAAATCTGAACAATTAGTCCTTGAATTATGCTTTTTTGAGATTTTTGAAAATGTTTATCTCCTTGAGCTAGAAAGTCAGGAAGTAAAACAAAACAAAACAAAAAAATAAAACAACACCCTAGGCTACATACAGTGTGCTCAGATAATTGGTGAAGCATTATTCTGGGTGTTTCTATAAGAGTATTTTTGGGTGAGATGAGGATTTAAATCAGTGGACTTGAGTGAAGCAGTATGCCTTCTATAATGTGTGTGGGCTTCATCCAAGGAGTTGAAGGCTCGAATGGAACAAAATGCTGACTTCCCAGAGCAAGAAAGAATTCCCCAACAGGTGGCCTTCAGACCTTATCTAGACTATTGGCTTTCCTGTCACCTGAGTCTCCAGCCCACTTGCCTACACTGCATATTTTGGACTTGCCAGTCTCCATAATACCATGAGCAGTTCCTTATCATAAATCTCTCTCTCTCTCTCTCTCTCTCTCACACACACACACACATCCCATTGGTTCTATTTCTTTGGAGAATCCTAACATACTCTCAATAAATGTTTTTTTTGTAGGTAAGGGATTAGTTCTCAAATCTGTGATTAATTTACCATCTCTTGTGAAATTAGCTGTAGTTCAATACTCCCCAAAACCTTTAAGACCAAGGTCTGTGGCTCCTGCTCTCGTCTTAAAATAGTGATACGATAATGATATTCAGATATTGGAGGATCTGGGTTTTAATCTTGCCTACCCCACTACTAAGTGTGAGACTTTTTCAGCCTTTTGATCTCTCTCTAACACCTTCCTCAAGGGTTGTTGTCAAGTTTAAGTGAGTTAACATATATGAAACGACTTGGTGAACCATATTAGCCCTCTGTTGCTTTGCTAGGATATTTGCTTTCTTCTCTCCCTTTCTTATTCTTGAAGTGCTGCCAATCTTTAGAAGATAGTGAAGGGCTGCCAATTCCTGGGAAGAGTGAAATCTTTTAAGACAAATTTCAATAATATCTTCATGGTCAGATCATAGTACTTGCTTGCTTGATCTTGCATCTTGCCTTCACTCTAAGTAGTCTCTTCCTAGCACTGTTTTAAGTAATAAGGAAAGGTTAGATCCTGTCTTCTGGCCTAACTTTATGCTCCAGACCAAGTGTATTCAGTTTCTTGGACTATAGTCTTTGACGAGATTACCAAGGAAGAGAAAAATCCCATCCATCGAAGAGCAACTTTGAAGCTCAAATGGAAAAAAACTGAAGCGAATGAAGGGCAGGAAATAGGATTGATATCTGGGAATTAAAAGTCAGATGTTGTCATTATCTACTAATTATCTTATTTTTCCCTGACCATAAATCAGGCCACTTTTGGTCCTGGAAATGTCACCTGTGTTTGTATGACTTCTCTTGTATGAAAGTAAACCTTCTGTGTTGTCTTCTGTTTTCCATCAGTGAGTCTGGCCTCTGAAACACCATTTTGCAAACTTATGCCCCCACTTCAGCTTGAGGAGTTAGTTCAGATTTCATGAGACAACAATATCACTGCAAGTTTCTTCAAAGGAAAGATGTTTTAGAACCTCGCAAAAGTAGTTGGAGAGACACTGATGAGGGCAGAGAAGGGGGAAAAAACATGGTGCAGAAGCATTGTCTGGTGCTTCAGATGGACAGTCCCATCAAAAGAACTGCAGAAGAGAAAGACAAGCACTTCCTTTTGCAGTAGTCCATCTTCAAAACCTGACTAAAAAGCACTTCTAGCTCTCAGTAGAGTAAGAAGTAGGAAGGCATATTTGTGAAACTTTATGAAGGGATTTATGATTTCTTGTCTCCCCAGTCCCTTTTATCTGAGCAAATGACATCATAGCCACTCAAGCCAAAAACCTGAGAGAAATTCTCCATTCTTCCCTTTCCTTCATCACCACAATCAATCCTCCTCCCATCCACACTGGCGGGGCTGAGAGAGTCTGATTTGTCCTAGTGAGAGACATTCAACCATCCTTTGTGGCCCTCAGGTTGTAGGAGGATACAACCCAGAGAGGACTAACCCAGCGTAACAGGACTTGTTTCAGCCTCCACTGTGAAAAGACACTTCCTATTTTTTAAAGTATATCTTCATCAATCTTAGTATGTTTTTATAAACCCTGTTTAATATTGGTAATAACCAATATTGTTGAATGCTTATGGATTCCAGGGTGGAATCATTGCTGGAGACATCTCAATTCCCTTGACTTCAAGGCAGTCTTGGCATTTGAGTTGGAAAAATATCTCTCTATCGAAACACAGTAATCTTAATTTTGTCACTTGTACTTTGCAGTGATGAATCATGTGTTTGGACCTTGACACAAAACTCCTAAAGCTCATTCAAAGATAGCATTAAATCTCATGTATAAAAATCTGTTTGATTTCTTTCAATTATGTCACTGCCATGTACTTTGTAATGGCTGACACCCATTTGTCCCCTCTCCGCAAAAACATAAAAATTCATTTCAAGCAATGAAATTCAATTTGTCTTGAAAGTAATTCTGTAAAAAATAATAATCTGTGCAGCATTCTAATCTCCTTCTACAATGTTATGTGGAGGCTGGGCAGCATTATCTGGCATTGTCCTAGCATTATAAGAGGATAAATGGGAAATTAATGCTTCTGGTAAGGCAACTATTAATGATAATGGAAAGTAATTAAAAGCCCAAAGTCGAACCTGGAGGAAATTTGCTCCAATCCAGAGCAAATCAAAGTGATTTTTTTGGTTTAACTTGCTGTGATAGATGGTATTAATAGTTCACAATTATTCATTCCATTGCTTCCCTTGCTCTAAGGTTTTAGTCCTGGTTGCTCTATTTGCCCGATTATAATGAAACTGGTCATGGGGATACCAGTGAATTGCCTAATATTTTTGTCCCTTGTTCCTCTATGTAGCAGCAATCCTATCTCCTTGGGTTGATGAGGATCGTTTACCATGCCAGTATGGGAATTCTTTTCCTCGCCTGCTATGTACAGGCATGAGGACCACAAGGTGACAAGAGGCTTTCAGTTGGGTATGGTATTTCTGATGTCCCCTGTAAAACTTTTCTCCATCTGGAACAAACTCTACACTCATAGAGCCAAGATTTGTGAGGAGAGGAAACAAATTTCTTAACTAGGTCACTGGGAATGCCTGCAAGTAAGAGCACTCCTTTTGTGCTGAGGTTCCTGGACCAGTGTATCACATGTATGGGAGAGCACAACACTATATTTAAGGCACGTGTCTCATCCTTTCAGAGATCATCTCTAAGTTGGACCATTCGCTCCATCTTTAAGAAGGTATCCCATCATTCTGTCAGGTGGGCAGCTTCTGTGAAAGAACCAAAAGATCTTCTGCCTAGAGCTGCATTCCATTTAAAGGGGATTCCTTTGCCCCCCAAAAGGTCACATTGTAAGTATATGAGTCACTCTGTGAAGCTCCACATAATTATGCTGAGTTGATATGAAAAATTACATTTTTTGCCATGACGTCTAATACTACCTGCGGTGAACAGAGTTCTCCCATTAACACGTGGTTAAATTTGAGTGACAAGCAGTGATAACCTGTCTCTCTTCCCTTGATCCTTTCTAGTCACAAAAGAACACCTCTCTTCTAAGGGCAGAGTGTAGGGCACTTGCTGGTGAAATGGTATTTGGATGTGAAACTAGTAAGGAGAGCTAAGTTGTTCTGCTCTCTGGTAGAGGTGAGAGAAGTATTTGTTGCCATTTCTACTGATAGCTACTGGGTTCACCAGTTAGCAGGGCCAGTGGGGAACAGGGGAAATTCTGGCTGCATGTTCCACCAATACTTTTAGAATGCAGTGACTGAGCAGCCCTGCTATGGAGTATAGATCCTTTAGAGAGAACTTTGACTCTCTCATTACAGTAGCTTTGTCATTTATTTTGTGGTGTAAATCTTTAACCTTATTTATTTTATTGTTTGATGATTTCTCCTTTTCTGTTTGTTTGTTTCACAATAAACCTTATTTTTAGCAGCCATGAGCTCAAAAAGCAAAAATCCATGTTTGATGAGAAATTAAGTACTAGATTTTCATTTCTCTAGAAAGCTGAGGATGATGGTGAAACCTACTCAAAATATTTGACACTTAATCATCTATCCAGAAGGCCACAGTGTTATCACTGACTGCAGACTCTGCCCCTACATGACAAATTAACACTTGTAACTGCACGTGGTGTGTAACATGGCTTTCTGTTTAGATCAATTGAGTATTGTTCCAAATTTATTTTCCTTGTTTTTGATTTTGTTTTGTTGCAAATGGACCACCCCCCGCCCAAAGAAATGAAAGTATAACTATGAATGTGTTTGCTCTCTTAGAAGAAAAAGATCTTGGCAAATAGTTAAATGATATCATCTGATCTTTCAAGTAAAACAAAAATCAGTTAAGATCATCCCAACAATTGCTCAATTGTTTATTCAGTAAATCAGGGTAAAGCTTTGGGAATTTCATTCTGTCAAAGATGACATATCTAACATTATTATAAGTAAATACAATTAAAAGAAAAATTGTGATAATGTGAATGCATATATTGATGGAACCTAGTATCCCACATATGCAGTGTTCTTGGTGAATTAAGAAATCTATGGCTCAACAATGAATATGGAATTGTCATTGGGTACATATAATCATAATTGCATCCAAGCAAACTTAAATATTCTACTGCAATGAATTTACTGTTGTGTCCTCTCAAAGTTTCAAATTCTGTTGAAATTCTAACCCCCAATGTGATGGGATTAGGAGGTGTGGTCTTTGGGAGCTAAGCAGGTCATGAAGGTGGCACCTCATGAATAGGGTAGTGCCTTTATAAAAGGGACCCTGAGAACTCCCTTGTCTTCTTTCTACCATGTGAATATACAGCAAGAAGACGGCAGTTTGCAACTCAGAAGAGGGTTCTCACCAGAACCAGCCATGTTGGGCCCTGATCTCAGAATTCCAGTCTCCAGAACTGTGAGAAATACATTTCTATAATTTATAAGCATCCAATTTATGGTGTTTAGTTATAGCAATCTGAACTACCTACAATGTCTACCAATCAAAATAGAAGCTCTAGGTATTAAAATTTACCAAAAAGATTACATTTATATTAGACTGCAACTTTGATTTTGGGACAAAGATGATGATGCACAGAGAAAAGACTTCAGCATTACAGTGTGCAAAAAGTCTTGCTTTTTGCCGCTCAACAACTGAGTTTTAGAAACATTTGAGCTTTTAAAAAAAAAGTTTGTTTATTTATTTATTTATCTTTTTATTTTGAGAGAGAGAGAGCGAGTGCACACATGTGTGCACCCAGGGTTGGGGGGCAGAGGGAGAGAGAGAGAATCTTTTTTTTTTATTATGTTATGTTAATCACCATACATTACATCATTAGTTTTTGATGTAGTGATCCATGATTCATTGTGTATAACACCCAGTGCTCCATGCAGTACATGCCCTCTTTAATACCCATCACCGGGCTAATCTATCCCCCCACACCCCTCGAGAGAGAGAATCTTAAGCAGGCTCCATGCTTAGTGTGGAGTCTGACATGAGGCTCAATCTCATGACCCTGAAATCATGACCTGAGCTGAAATCACGAGCCAGACGCTTAACTGACTGAGCCACCCAGGTGCCCTGAAACATTTGAGTTTTTGAAGAACAATTCCAAATCAGCCCAAGTGCCTTAAGTGAATTTGCTTATCCTTCAGTCAATTCTCTTTCCTCTTTCCTCTTCCAGGGTAACTCACTACGACAAGTATGACTCTAAGATTTATTATTATTATTATCTTGTAAAATATGTTCCCTAAAGTTAGCCAACTACCTTCCCTTGTGGTTATTCAGGGATACTTGGGACTAGCTCTGATTTTCACCTTCCCAGTGATTTTGGTACGCATATCTATAAAAATACATGTAATACAGGATATATGAATAACTTCATAAGGCTGTGCTACAAAATGGCAAGCTTGGTATTGGTGGGTGAAAGATCTACTGAAGCCCAGTGTGCATAATCAGGCTAATTTGGTATTCCTGTGAACACTTGTCTGAGTTTCTGAGTGATAACCATGAGAAAATGTGGGAGTCACTGCAGATAGGCAAGAGCAGCAGGGGGATGTTTATGTTAAGATCCAAGGCTGGACCATCCATCCCATGATAAGGCACTCTTACTGCTGTGGTTGCCCAAGGTATGGTGATAAATCATGAACTAAGGCAATATTAGCAACAAATGAGGCCCTTTGCAAGTAAAATATGACTCAAAAGTGGTTAGAATTATGATCTTTTTTTTTTCTTTTCTTTTTTTAGAGAAAGAGAGAGAGAGAGAGTGCGCATGTGAGCTTTGGGGAAGGACGGAGCAGAGGGAGAGGGAGAGAGAGAATCTTAAGGAGGCTCCATGCCCAGGACAGAGCCTGATGTGGGGCTCAATCTCACGACCTTGAGATCATGACCTGAGCTGAAAACAAGAGCTGGATGCTTAACGGACTGAGCCACCCAGGAGCCCCTAGGATGATGATTCTTTGAAATAAAGTTCCCTTGGTTTGCCCCTTGGGAAATTTGATTCTATGGTAATAATAATTTTAAAAACCT
This sequence comes from Phoca vitulina, assembly GCF_004348235.1. Taxonomy (NCBI): domain Eukaryota; kingdom Metazoa; phylum Chordata; class Mammalia; order Carnivora; family Phocidae; genus Phoca; species Phoca vitulina. The sequence goes on from NW_022589706.1 coordinate 5,521,435, forward strand.
CTAAAATACTGCAACGATTGTAGGGAACAATGTGTAAGAGCAAAAAGCATGCACGGGGCTTGCCATCTGACCAGTGGCCGGGTGCTATTTACTAGCTGTGTATGAATAGTTTGGAAATGGAAGCCTGTCATGTCTACTCTTTTACGTGGTAGATGGAGCACAGATTTTGGTGGTGAGAGGCTTTGAGGGCAGTTTGATTCTGGTTTGCCATTTACCCACATCTCTCTCCATTTATAGTCGTCTGTGACCATTTTTCAATGCATACACATGTACACACAGTAGTTACACCATTCACGCTTGTGCACCTTGCTTTAGTCATTTAATAGTTAAGAAATATTTACACATCAGTCCATTATAGACTTATCCCTCTGATGGTGTTGCAGAATTCCATGGTATGGATAATGGCACAATTACTCTCCAAGTGTTGGCAAAGATCTGGACTAACTGGATGCTTCCATACACTGACAGTGGGATTGTAAATTAGTGTGGAACTCCAGGAGGGTCATTTTAAGTTGCTCATAAATCATAATTACCTCAATAAATTGCCTTATGGGGTTACTTGTTTGTACACCTCCTAAACGATTTATCTGGGACAGTCCTTTAAAGTATAGAATAGCCGAGGGCGGCTGGGTGGCTCAGTTGGTTGAGCGACTGCCTTCGGCTCAGATCATGATCCTGGAGTCCCAGGATCGAGTCCCGCATCGGGCTCCCTGCTCGGCAGGGAGTCTGCTTCTCCCTCTGACCCTTCCCCCTCTCATGCTCTCTCTCTCTCATTCTCTCTCTCAAATAAATAAATAAAATCTTTAAAAAAAAAAATAAAGTATAGAATAGCCGAAATTTAGATGCTTGGCTGATGCTTTACTGAAGTGTTTTTAAACATTTGTTCATTTGTTTTTGTCCTGGGTGGGTACTTAGCCTTGTCTTATTTCAGCAATGCAGGTGGATGGGGACTTGGGATCCTTACTTAGCTGGTCATATGTGCTTAATGAGCAAACTGGAAGCAACCTTCTGAGTGAATCCTGCTCCCAGGCCAGTTCTTCTTCATCTCATGTCCTCATCATGTCCTCACCTCACTTCTGGGACATTCAGGCACTTATTTCTAATCTGTCTCCTCAATTCCCACCAAAGCTTACTTCCCTGCTCTTGGCTTGCTGGTCTCTCAGGCACACAGTTCTCAAAGCTGCAGAGAGCATAGAAAATTGAATTCAAAGCATCTCACAGGGAGAAACTATCCCAAGCTGATTACTTCTCCATGTTAGCACAAAAACCAGCTGAGAAGAAGAATAGTATCCAGGGAGGATTGCTTGAGAAATACCAGCCTGTCCTCTGTGTCATATATCCTTAAATATATACCTGGATCACATAGAATAACCCAAGACTGGAAGGATATTTCTTAAATTGAATTTCATTTTGCTGTAATATCTGTTTAGCTTACTTTGATATTATAAGATGGAACCTTCTGAAATCTTAGCAGCGTTCATACTAAGGATGTTGTACAGGTCACGACATTCATCATATCACAATATTTCTTTCTTTCTTTCTTTCTTTCTTTCTTTCTTTCTTTCTTTCTTTCTTTCTTTCTTCTTTCTTTCTGCACCCCTAGGAGATATTCCTATAGGATTTTAGTATCAAGGAAAGTTACAATTCTCCTGAGCACTTGGCTTATCTTTATTTCATGGATATTTTGAATTTTGTAACAGGTGAGTTTTCTATTTGTAAGTTTTGTGTTGCTTGCTAGAAAGCTTAGAGCTAAATTTGTGATTCATCCAGTGGGTTTTGCTTATTGAGGAAATTCTTCCAAGCCTCCCTTAGAATGAAGCTCCACCTTTTCCCATTCAACTAAGTTTACTTATTACAAAGCCTATCATTTTACGGATATTTACAATAACCTGATCCCTAACCCCCTCACCTACCCAGGGGCCATGAGGGAAGCATGTGGTGAGCTGATGATTTCAATCACTCATGCAAAGATAAGCATATTTGTCTCCACTCCCAAATCTCTCCCTTTTTGATTTCTCTTTTGGCTCAACTCACTTTCCTCAGGGTGGTTTGTGCCACCTTTTCAGGGGGCCACAAAACTCCCTATTTCAGCCTTTAAAAAAGTTCCCATGCTTTTTAAAGATGAAAGTGCTTTGGGGTCATCAGGTAATCTTTACCCAGCATTAACTTTCATAGAATTTGGTCTTCTTCCAAGTGTGTGCATGGCACGTTAATGCCTGTGTGATAAAAGTTATACAAATAATCGAATGTTAATTTTCTCTGATATCTTATAGACATTGATTTTTTTTCTTTTATTGCCTTTGCTGTAAGTCTGCTTTCTCCCACATCAGTCCCCCTTTTTCTAAAGAATTATTCTACTTTGAGCAAACTGATATGTTTTCTTGTGAGTTTTACCCTCATAGTTAAGTAAGCCATTACAATACGCTTCCTTGTGCTTTTACCAACTTCACTTTGTCCCTGCCCTTGTTTGCCAACTGTCTTTCTTCCTACCTTTAATGTTTGCAATCCTGTGAGCTCTTAAGTTACCTTATACATTGCCCCAAAATCATTCCGGAAATTCGTGGGAATAATGATAAGCATATTTTGGCCCATGGAAAGGTATAATGTAAAGGAATAATATTTATTCCAGAGATATAGTAAATTTTCATTGTAACAAATATTAGTCTAAATTTCTCACTCAAATTTTCTAGAGTTTCTGAAGTACTGCAACTTCCCGTGTTCTGTGATAAATTAGTAAATGCAATACAATTTTATTTTATGCCTTCCTTTTATTTCCTTTGATTTCCAAGTCAAAAGATACACAATTAAAATAGGTACTATTTGAGGGAGAGTCATTTAATCTTGTCTGGTTCTATGTGGGACAGAGTTAATTAACTGGGAAAGAAAACAGCATCATGGTGATGTTCATATTAGACATGTAAACAAGTATTTCATCTCTACCCATGTGCTATATGAAGATGATAAGAAGCTCTAGACCAGTTTGAAAGCAGACCCATAAACCGGTGAAAGTCAATAAGGATTTATTTTCATTATGATTGGTAAATTGAATTTGGCATCGATAAACATCAAAGATAGAGAAAAGGCTCTGGTCCTACTGCAAGTTTGGAAGTCTTCATTTATAGGAGCACTATTCAAAGTAGCTTCGCAGATAGGCCTGAATGTTGATGACCAATTGTCATTCGCAGTACTTGAAAGTTTTTTGGTGACAGAAAGTCTCTCTAGCAAGTGAATAAAGAGACAGATAATTAACACCTGCTGGCCGCCTTGATCATAGATCACCCAAATTTCAGGAGTTCCTTTGTAGCATGCTTGATTGCAAACTAAAAGAGGTAGTCAATAAAATGATCAAGTTTCGTGGAGCACAAACATGGAAAAATAAAACAAAGCAGCACAGAGAGCAAGCTAATATCTCCATCATAATGAAAGCTTTCTTCAAATACACAGGAACGCTGGTCACTTCAGTGTTTGTTCACCTGGTATAGTAAACTCATTTTTATTCAGAGTATCTAAAATGCATGATTATAACTCTCCAATCACGTTTGTCTGCCCTGCTAGGCTGTGAGTGCTAGAGGACCCCTGATCTGCCCAGATCCACTCAGATCCTTCTTACACTCTGTCTTTATCCCTGCCCCTGCTTCTGTGTGCCTTTGCTACTAAGCACCTATGCCTGAGGCCCTAGGTTATTGGCTCTGGTTTGCATGCAGCACAGAGAGCCTGAAATCCCTGGGAGTGTACAACTCCCTGGGGAGGGCTTTGTCAATGACTGACTTGCACAGGAATGTAAATGACCAGCTCCCTTGCTCTGAATTGGGATCAGCTCTGGAACTTGATGTATACTTCAGAGCTCTGCAGGATCAGGTTGTAGCTGTCGCCTGTGGGACTTTGCCTGAAATCACATCCTTGCTTGACTTCATTCCTTTCCCTTCTCTCTTTCTTCTACTCCCTTATTGGTTTCTCCCGAGAGCATTTCCTTAAGAATCACATGCACAGGAATCTTGTCTCAGGGTCTGCTCCAGGAGAATTTGACAAAGCTCAGCATTCTTTTATTCATCTTTGTCTTTCTGGGCACAATAGGGGCTTAGAAAATTCTTGTGAAATAAATGAGTGAGAAACTCAATACATATTCCTATATAGAAACTTGGCAAATACCCAAGTGCCTGTCTTAACTATGGGTAGGTCTGATATATGTATACCAAATTCTGAGCTGGATTCACCATGAGCGGTCTGATAGAGAGGAGTTTTGCTCTTGTTCTCTTCAGGTGATTTGGCCTGACTGATGTGCTATAGGTGTAAGAAGGATGCTCCAGACAGTCTTTTTATCATCAGGCAGCACTGGTTGCTTGTTCACTCAGAGTGAAACTCCTCTCTGGTTTGGCTGATGAATGTGAGCAGATAATATTAACACAGAGAGCTACTGAGGAAATGATTTCTGAAAAGCACTGTTCCTAAAATTAAGCGTTCTGCACACATGCAGTTAGAAGAGTGAAGGGCAAAGGGTTTATCTATGGCCCTCCTTGTCTGGACCAGTATTCCTCTTACTTCTCTTTAAGGATCTGCAGTCCCTGTCTGCTCAAGTCCAAGATCCTTAGCGTGGCATTAAAGGTCCCAAATGATGTCAACTTAACATCTCCAGCATCACTTGCTGTCAGTTCTTCCTTCTTGCTTAACCTTCATACTACCTCATACTGGATAGTCCCTGCTTATGTCATACTATTTTTCATCATTATGTCTTTGCTCATGCTCTTTCCTTTTTCTACCATGAGCTTACCCAAAAAAGCCATCTTTAAAATCCATCTTGGTTACCACTTCCTTTATGAATGAGATATTCTTGTTTAGGTTCTCATAAAACTATGTGTAAGCATTTATCATTGGACTTACATATTTTATTTTATTTTATTTTATTATTTTTTAAATTTTATTATGTTATGTTAGTCACCATACAATACATCATTAGTTTTTGATGTGGTGATCCACGATTCATTGTTTTCATATAACACCCACTGCTTCGTGCAGTACGTGCCCTCCTTAATACCCATCACTGGGCTAACCAATCCCCCCTCCCCCCTCCCCTCTAAAACCTTGTTTGTTTCTCAGAGTCCATAGTCTCTCATGGTTCATCTATCCCTCCAATTCCCCCCCCTTTATTTTTCCCTTCCTTCTCCTAATGTCCTCCGTGCTATTCCTTATGTTCTACCAATAAGTGAAACCATATGATAATTGACTTTCTCTGCTTGACTTATTTCACTTAGCATAATCTCCTCCAGTCCCATCCATGTTGATGTAAAAATTGGGTATTCATCCTTTCTGATGGCTGAGTAATATTCCATTGTATATATGGACCACATCTTCTTTATCCATTCATCTGTTGACATACATATTTTAAAAATCAGTGGCTGCTTATAGGCCTTTCTCTTTAGATTGAGAGCTCTTTCAAACAGTATCTTATTCCTCCTTGAATTCCTACTACCAAAGCCAGGATAAATGTTGGTTGAATGAATGATTTATTCATGTTGATATTTATCTCTGTTATCACATAATTTTGCTAAAGCCATCATAAGTCAAGTTATACAATGTGTTACCATTTTCATATCACATCAAAAGGTGGCTGGGAGACAGAGGAACAAGTGATAAATACCCAGTGTTTATACTCGCCAGTGATTTGAAAACAAATTGGAGAGCACAAGAAGTTCTCATACTTGGGCAAGGTATGTGTAGTATATTAAAGACTTTTCTCACAGAATTTACTGTCCCAAGACTATGATAGGAACAGGAAGTAGATGGAAGTCAAGACTTAAATGGGAACAGAGCAGGAGGGAGAGCCCAGATGGCCACCAAAACAGAAGGTTCATCATGGGTCAGAACCTGAGGCTGACTGAGTCCAAAGGAAGATGTTAAATGCAAGCGGGGCATTTGTGAGGATTAGAGTGATTGGGGGAGTTAAGAGATTCAGAAGAAGGGACAACAAGGAATAGAGAAAATGTTTTCTATAATATGTAGAGTTATCCTCAACATAATCTTGTCATGGGGGATCCATCCTAAAAGTCTGATTGACTTGAATCCAAATTACAGACCCGACCCTATAGAGCTGGTTTTAATCAGAAGCTTTATGTGAAGCGTGGTGATTTTAAAAAAATTATTCCCAATGCATGTAAATTTTAAGAACTAAAGGGAGCACTAGGGTCATCTGTTGATGGAAGAGGTATGAGATAAGGGGGATCCCTGAGTTATCAGATGCAGGAGAGCTTCTGTTGGCCTGAGTAAGCAATAAAGTTCTGTTGTGCTAAATCAGTGTGATGTCACGTTAATTTGTTACCACAGCAAGCATGTCTTATCCTAACTAAAACAGACCAAGTATTAGGTCACTAATTAAATCTCAATATTATATAGACTATGTTCCAGGTCACAATGGAATAAAATTAGAAATCCATAGTGTAAATATAGCTTAAAATCCCATATGTGTACAAAATAAGTAGAATACTACTAAATAATTTTGGATTATAATGAAAATGATAGGAAATTATAAAAACTTAGAAATAAATGGCAATGAAAATAGCACATGTCAAATGTAGTAGGGCACAACTAAAGCATATATAACAATTTTTACACTATTGTATCCTGAAACACATTTATAGAAAACTGGAAAGATTAACAACAAACAAGCTCACTCTAAAACTAAAGTTGTCAGAGGTTTGATGCATTCCTCCTAAGTTCAGACCAAGTTATCACAGTGACTATTCACATAGACCAGAGATTTTGCTACCCGTTATAAGAAAATAAATCAGAGGAGTAGGAATCAGAAGTGAGGGATAAGAACATCATTCTCTTAGATGATTTAATCATCCACTTAGAAAAAGCAAGAATACTAACAGAAAAAATTAGAACTAAAATATAAAGGTAACACATACAAGGAACATAATGAAATGCTTAAACTTATTAGTAAATGGGAGTTAAAAATTATGGCAGCAAAGATATATTACTTTACAGTTATCAGATTGCTACAAATTAGAAAACTAATAATTCCAGGTGTACTAGGAAAGTCAACATTCAGAAACTCAGTGGTCATGTAGAACTTAGTCCAAATTAAGCATATGGATGCCCTATGACTCCCAAATTCCACTTCTGGACAAGTGTCCTAGAGAATTCCTTTCTCAGGCATGAAATAAAACATCTCTAAGGAGATTTGTCACGGTATTGTCTATGGCAAAAGGGACTACCCAGAACAAGGGAATGGGGATGTAGATATTGTGGATATGTGCTATGAAATACCTCGCAGCTGCTGAAAGAAAGGAGCTAGACATGCAATTATAAAAAGGTAAGTATCTTAACAAAATAACACTGAAAGAAGTAAAAAAATCGAATGCGATAAATAGCACAATATCATTTAGACACATTTAAATGTATAATTAAGCTACAGTTTGCAAGGACACATGCAGATGAAAAGGTGAACATTGACCAATTGGAGGAGAGGGCACGCAATGAATGTGGGGATTATAGTAAGATACTGGGAAGGGAAGAATGTGTTTTCATCCCTTTTTCTTTCAGTCAGAATGAGCACCAGCACTGAAGGAGGATTTTGGCCTTCTGATTAAGTTGGTCTGTGTTTGTTGTGCACCTATTCAGGTGCTCACTTGTTTTGTCTCTAACGAGTTCATTCATTCATTCATTCATTCAGCAAACATTTATGAAAATTCTGTTATGTGCCAGGCATCAGTGATATATTTTCTGCTCTAGAAGGCTGCAGTATAAGTGTGTTTTTGTGTGGAGCAAGGAACAGCAAGTAAACAAACAAGAACATATCAGATAATGTTAAGCCCAGTGCAAGGAATTGCTCCCAGGCAAAAAGCAATACATCAGGTGATCAGGATAGGTCTATGTGAGAAGGAGACATTTGAAAGAGATGTGAATGATGAGAAGAGACTTGCTGTGCAAAGATCAGGAGAAGAATCTTCCCGGGCTGATGGGATAGCTAGAATCCTCTGATGGGGAAAAGGCCAGTGCTGGTGGAGTAGCACTGGGGGAGGGGTGGGCAATGTGGAGTGGAAGGGGAGGGACCAAAGTCTCAGAGGTTTTGTAGATCATTAGAAAGCATGGAAACTATATTCCAGGAAGCAAAAAAGGAATGGAATTATTTTTAGATTTATAATTTTGGGGGCCTCCAAATCCCAGAATGAATAGCAACTGATAGGCTGTTCTCCTAAGTACCTAAGTACTAAGTAAATATGACTTAGCGTGCTATACTCACTATAGGGAGTGACTGGGATATTGGAGGGCCTAGATACTTGGTTCAGCATTATTCTGGTGTGCCTGTGAGGGTGTTTCCAGATGAGATCAACATTTGAATTGGTAGACTAAGTAAAGCAGATTGCTCTTCCCAGTGTGGATGGGCATCATCCAATCCACTGAAGGCCTGAACAGAACAGAGGTGAAGTAAGGGAGAGTTCTCTCTCCTGGCCACTCTCGAGCTGAGATATTTGTCTTCTGCACTTAGCCTGGAATTGAACATCATTGGTTGTCTTTGTTCTCAGGCCTTCAGACTTGGACTGGAGATGCACCCTTGATTCTTCTGGGCCTCCAGCTTGCAGATGGCAGCTTGTGGAACTTTTTAGCCTCTGTAACCATGTGAGCCAACTCCTAAAAATAGAGGATATATCCATATGTTTCTGTCTATATAGAAATGTCTCTATATATAGATCTAAAGATCTACCTATCTATCTATCTATCTATCTATCTATCTATCTATCTATCATCTATCTATCTATCTATCTATCTATCTATCTATCTATATCTATCATCTATATCTATCATCTATCATCATCATCTATCATCTATCTATCTATCTATCTATCATCTATCTATTATCTATATCTATCTATCATTTATCTATCCTAATGGCTCCATTTCTTTGGAGAACCTTGACTAATACACTCATTCATTGTCCTAAAACACTGCTTTTCACAGTCCCCATCATGTACTCCTTTAAATCTTTCAGTATGTCCCAAAGTCTACAAGTTATGACCCAAGTCCAACAGTCTGATTTTTTTTTGTGATCACTGATATTAATCTTTAACAAATAACTTAAACTCTCTGTATTTTAGTTTCTTTATCTGTAAGGTGTGTCTCATTCATCTGCCCTGCCTCTCCTCTTATATCACCATTTGTCCTTAATTTTTCAGTCACATCTTCTGACACTTTGCCCAGTTGCCCCTGGTCTTGCTTCTAGCATCTCGAGTTACAGTCAGAGCAGGGATGTTGAGGTTTGGGTTTACTTAGAGCCACATTTCTGGTATCACTTTATAATTCACATGTGAATTTGGGAAGTGATCTGGGTGCATATTTCTTACTTTAAAGGCTTTCATCATTTGTCAGATAGCTGTGGAAGAATTAGAAGATTTTGCCCCTTGCATTTTTCCATTTAATTAAGATAGAAAAAAACTTTCTATGCTTTAAGAATTGTTTCCCAAATGCAATATTCTCTTCTCTATTGCCTTTGACATTTGTTGCTATCAGATCCCCATTTTTTATGTGTATAAACTGCTTATTTGATTTGACCTGGTTCTGAATCGAGAAATTGATTCAGAAGGGCCTCTGCCTTTGAATGAAAGCATTATGCTAACATATGCTGAATCTTAAAACTGCAAATGCAGGAGGAGAAAATGGTTTTGTAGCTACTTCCCTCATTTAGAGGATTGGAGACATGAGACTTTTTTCTAATAAAGCGCAGTGTGTTTGCAGCTGGGGCTGGGGCGAAATCAAGATACATTAGGAGAAATTGACATTAAAAGTGCAATATAACAGATGGATGAAAAAATGAATTTTTATCAAGATGATCCATTAGTGCTCTGCAGCCAGGCAGAGGAGAACAATGACCTGGAACAAATCAAGAAGAATGATGCTTGACTTGTGTTTGCTTGTTCTGAAGGGTGACCCACATTTATAATTTTTAATTAGAAATGCATTTGCTTCTGGTTGATTGGATGCATTTTTCAACTATTGTTATTTTTCCTTTTTGTGGGGTTGGGGAGGTGGGCGCTGGAGGTGTTTTGGTGCAAAGGGTTTGGTTCATCAAATTAGAGTAAATGAAAAGAGAGAAAACAAGCTGGTAGAGTGAGGCCTTGACTAAATGGTGGAGTTTTTTGCAAAGGAGAGAATTAATCTCCAAGTTGGGAAGAGCTGAGCAGCTCCATCATCAACTGTTAACCTCATGTAACCTTGTGTGACTTTGGCATCAATATTTAAAAGCAGGTCTAGGGCAGACCTTGTTTTTAACCTCGAATTCTCTCTATTCCTGACTGTCAAGCTTCCTGTCTACTCTTTAATTGATCCCTGGAATTAATAAGTGCTTATTTTTTAATGGAAAGAAAGGAGAAAGGAGAAAGAAACTGTGAACAGAATGTCCTCAATTTTTCTTTAGAAACGAGGCTGAAAACGCAAGCCAGTGGGGGCACTATGCCAACTCATTCGGGAAAACGGGGAGTTTTACTGATGATGAATTGCTAGGTTGCTTGCCTCACTGCCAAGGAATAAGTAGCTCGAGATAATTCATTTACCGTGTCTGTTGCTTGTACCTATCACTTCCTTGCCTCTGGCTGATGTTAATAATATTAGCCTGGGAGGTGGAAGTGGATGGGGAGAGGGAAGTTCCCTCTGATGTCACTTAGACTCATCTAGAATCAGCACAATTGTAGCCCACGGATGTGTGCTTGGATTAAAACCCCAGCCTATCAATCTCGATCAAATTCCCTAAAGAACTCATCTGTGGATAAAACATTGTCACATAGCTACAAGGAGGAAGGGAATAAGAAATGGCTAAGGACATTTTAAATAAAAATTTAAAGCTGAAAAAAAAAGCCTCATAGATGACCTAATTCAGCTTAACCCTGTGTGGAATTAAGGCAGGTGAAAAGAGAGTTGGACTCAGGGGGGCCACTGCCAAGTGCCAGGTAATGAGCTTCCCGTCCATCCACTCTTGCTTACTCAGTATGTCAGCATGTCAAGGGAGGATTATGCCCCACCTCTCTCTCTTCTAGATAAGGAAAGGGAGTCTCAGACGTAATAAGGGATTGTCCAAGTGTTCTCAGCTAGTCAGAGGTAGAGTCCACATTGAGATCCAGGGATGTTGGATTCCAGTGCCCATACATGGGTCTCTCCTATGTGAGGGCTATAATACCTTTCCCAGACAGCGATGATGGTGACAGCAAAATGAAACATATTATATAAATATATATTTCCCACAAAGCTTGAAATCAGGAGATATTACTAGGACGCTGTTAATTCTTAATCTAGAGGAAAGGCCATGAACTTTGGAGATAGGAAGACTGAAGTTATTTCAGCTGCTCACTAGAGTATGCATACATATGTCACTTAGATGCTCTGAGCCTCAGTGTTCTCATCTCTGAAATGGCAACAATATGCTTACATGTAGGGGGGTCTATATCTTACAGTGTTAGCATAGCACATCTGCTGACACAGTGGTGGGGGTGCATTGGAGGGGGGACACGGATGGGAAGAGAGCAAATGCTGGGACTTGGGAAGGAAGGAACCAGCCGTGCTAGAGACCAGATGTGTCCGTAAGACAAGGTGTACTGCATGACAGTGGTACAGGGTGCTACTGAAGGAGAGACGACTTGTTTCTACTCGTAGTTGAGGCGGGATCAATACAGGCTCTGTGCGCACTCGGTACCAAATCAACATGCCTTACATGGAAATAAGTGTCAACTCTTACCCAGCTGGGATAGTTGTGTCATTTTAGATTAGGCTTAGTCGGTTTGAATGCAAGGCAGGGCCAACCTTGAATTATGGATACGTGCTCAGGCTTCCCTGATGCAAAGATGCCCTAATTTATTCTTGGGTATCAGGGAGGAGGGGCGAAGAAACACCCAGGTCAGAAGCTGGGAGGGAGAGGTGGGGGTGAGGGAGTCTCTTGCATGAATTTGGCTCCTCTTGCAAGTGCTGTTCGGAGTCAGTTTAGATGAAGTGGTTGGGACTGGAAATATCTCTCTCCTGAGCAGCCTCCAACCCAGCTTGCTCATCATTATGAAATATCGCCAGTGAAGGAATCAGACTTATTATTATGCAGAGATGTTAGTAATTGAACCCCAAGACCTCTGAAGAATGCTCATAATCCTCTTATTTGAGAAAGCAGGATTCTCAATATTTGTAACTAATCCTGATTCACAACACGGAGGAGAGTGTTAGATTCAGATGTGTGAACAGGTTGCTTGAAAATGTTTTAAGCAAAACCTTTAGGAGAACTTTGGTCATGAGGCCACCCGGACTCAGATGAGGAAAAGTTTCTCACTTTGTCGCTCCGGGGCATCTGTGTGGAGAACCACTTTGGATGTATCAGGTTCTGAGCAACTGGAAGCAAAACCATGAGTCATTCGAGTTTGTGTGCCCCTCAGAAGCGATGCGGCACCCAGTTAAGTGTTTGTTACAGAAAGATGCTGTCACAGCCTTGGTGATATTTACCTTCCAGACGAGGAGGAATGAAGCCAGTCTCCAAACAGGGTCTTGGGGTGGCAGGAAACAATCATAAAAGGATTTCTAGTTGCCCTGTCCTCTAAATCATCTTCCTCTGTGAATTAAACTCTCGCCAGATTTCTGTTATTGAAGGGTTTTAAAAGAAGTGTTCTTATCGCATGGCATTTCGGACCTTTTGTTCCTCTTTGCATTCCCAGCTCTGCTTGATACAAACGCTATGCTTCTGAGGAGAGGGAGGACTCCCAGTCTCAGAGCCGATGGAGCACACACTGCAATTAAAAGCAAACACATTTCCACTTCAGTCACAGCCTGTGGGTGTTTTAAGAAGGGAAAAAAATCTATTAAAAATATAAATGTCAAACTCCTTGGGGTTTTGATCTATACATTTCATGTGGAGCGAGTTCCTGGCAGAGCTTGGATCTTGAGGAGCTGATGAGGATGCGCTGCTACTACATTGTGAAAGCGAGAATATCCTGCTGGGCAGCAAGCGAGAACAGCCGGGCTCTGCTGGTAGGAGCTGGGGCTGCAAAGCCAGGGCAGAGACAGGATGAGAATGTAGATGCTCTGGGGGCATGTGGGTCATGGCCAGGAACCAAAGAGCAGAGCAAGAAAGGCCATTCCTCTCCTACTCCCCACACTAATTTAGCTTCTGACCATAGAAGAGAGGGCTTCTAATAAAGTTTCTTTTTTTTTCTCAGCCCACCTTCAGCCTCCATCTCTTCCTTCACAGGGGCAAAGTTACTCATCAGATTGTTCAGAATTTAGGACCCTTTCCTAGTGGACAGGAAGTTATGCTTTAAAGGAATGAGGCCTCGCTTTACTTCCCATTTTGACATCCTGGGCCTCTTCGCCCTGGACAAGATGTTAGATTCCAGCCTCCAGGTCAGGCAACACTTGTCCTTTGGGTGGAGACAAGCTTCTAGCTCTCTCCTTTCCAGCTCCTGATCCATATGGCCGGGGTCGTATATGTGGACCCAGAGTCAGCCAAGTAGATCTAACCATTGAGTTGTATGGATGGAAACCTCCAGGAGTCCCACTTTGGTGCCCAAGCCTGATCCTAGTGTTATGGGCCACCTGGAGACGTGGAAGAAGATGGCCATCTGAAAGCTGAGAAGAATGGCCCTAAGAAGAAACCACCCTTGCAGACACCTTGATCTTGGACTTTCAGCCTCCAGAACAGATTTCTGTTGTTTTTAAGCCACCCAGTCTGTGGTATCTTGTTAAGGAGCCCTAGAAAACCATGATTTTTGGTCTCCGCTGACCCCAGGAGCCCTGCAGTAAGTTGTAATTATTGAATTCTTGCCCATTTCTGGGAAAAATCCTATTTCGTTGGCCACTATGAGCTTCCTCCTGGGGCTGGGAGACCTTGGAAGCAGGGATGATGATGGGATTGGGGCTCCAAAGTTTGACTACGAACCCTGTCTAGCAGTGGCTGTTGCAAACAACACAAGATCATGCAGAAACACCAGGTCAGGCTTGGAAGCTGAGACTGGCAAAGGGAGATGCCAAGGTTTGCAAGAAATAGCTTAGCCTTGGGTGAGTTACCCAAGCAACAGGTGGTAAGTTGCTCTGAGGGATGATAGCTCGGGACAAGCTTTCCTCTCCCTGGATGCCACTGCTCTTGCATCATAGGTTTCCTGGACCCTGATCTGATGATCTCTTCTTTGCAATTTTTTTCCCCCACAGCTTCTCAAATCCTATGTCAGCCCAGTCACTGGGAAAGAGAATTGCAATTAATTAAAATTTTGAAGAATACTTTTAAAAAGACAACGATGACATTGCTTTCTTTTTGATTTATTTTCCGACGTGATGTAAAGTTTTCTTGGAAGTTTAAGAAGTGTTTATTTATGTGTGATGCTTTCCTGGAAATTTCACTGGAATGGAAAAGTAATAGATTGCCTATTTGTTTTCCGAGAGTTGAAAAATTGCAAAATTCCTTATTTCATTATTCTGAATATTGTTTTTCAAAGGCAATTATTTAAAAATGTAGTAGAGTGCTAATGGTAATAATGAAACTCGTATACCTAATGAATGGAAAACTCCCTTTAGGTTGTTGCCTTAGAGCGTCCACTCTGTGGTGGCTATGTCCTTGGGGCATAGTAGAGCAACATCGTCATAAATCCCTCTCCTCTCTTCATCTTCCCCTCCCCTCCTCTCTCCTGCTCATTTCCTCCTTTGAAAAATTGCAGTGAGTGGGGAATGTATGAGTAATGTTATATGCCTCCCCCAGGCAACTCTGCCTCATTTATAAAGCTGAGAGAAGAAAGAAACTAGGAAAATATTTATTTGACTCTATCAAAAAGGATGGCGGTTGCTAAAGGGGCTTCACTTTGCATTTCATAGAACAAGCCTCATAACAAACCCCATCAACCCCATGAGATCACACGAATTCCAAAATTGGAAGCAACAGAGCTCCGATAACTCACCACTCAGAGGCAAGTTTCCTGCCTCAGAAAAAAATCAAAAGGGGCCCAGGCTTCAGCAGGACCTGTGTGCTCACTTGTGAAGAGCTTAGTGAGACCCATGAAGCTCCTGCAGCAGAAGAATGATGTTCGCCCAGGGGACCCTGTTGTTTATGATGTCAAACAACAGCCTGAGAGCGCTGTCTCATGTGACACAGGAACATACTGGTTAGCCCTTCCGGTCCCAGTTCTTCTGTTCTAGGGCAAAATTTAAAACAAACAAATAAACAAACAAACAGGAACTTGAACCTAGGCATCTCCATTCCACCTTGCTTTGGGGAGCTCTCAAGTTTAATCATCTCAGATATCAACAAATTTGCTGCTTAGAAATAAATAATTCTGGGAAGAGGGCTTGAAATCTGACTGGGCTAAAACAAGTGTGAGTCGGTGACAAGTGAAATATTTGATCAACGAGGATGACAAAACATGGGTAACTACATTATGCCTGACAGCAAAGTTTATTTCACATTCGTCATTCAGATTTTGCTAGCTCTTCCATGTCTGCAGGCAAAACCGAAGTATGAACCTAGGAGGAGGTGTGGGTGAAAATAAATCGGAATCTCCCCACGGCCAAACAGCTCCAAGCCCCCAATAGGCTGCTTAGTAAACTGAAATAATTTGTTAACATGCCTCTCTCTCCTGGCCTGTGAGTTATTTAAGGTCATGGACTCTGTCTTATTTTCACTGTTCTCCCAAGGACCAGTGGTATCCTATGACTGTGCCAAGTCCTTATGAATCACTCACTGTATTTGGGTCATTTTATGGTGGAAATGAGTGGTCAAATGTTCTATTTCTACAGTACTCTCATATATAGAAGAATATAACTATAAACATATATTCTGTGGCTCACATGTATATTTCTTTATAAGTGTGACATATAAGTGCTGGAATTTTGATTCCCTCTGTATGTCCTCTGAGTGATACAGGTTATTTCCAAGGCTCATAAGAGCTTAAAGCACATGAGGGAAAGTAGGTTAAACTCTCGGATGAATGGACATTCAGATAAGAGTAAAATCATCTAATCTAGGGCAGAGACAGAGTTTGCATTTGGTGATAGATTCATAAATACTATTGAAAGCAAAGTCTCAGATCTTTTCTGGTAAATATTCAGGAGTCGTGGGTTGGGTTCTCTGAAAAGCAAGCAGAGAGTTGGAGTTAGGGCTGCAAAAGGCTTACTATTATGAGAGGAAAAGAGGAGGAGGCAGGACTGGGCAGGAGAAGCTGTCGGAGTATGACAAAGTCTTCAGCGGCCCAAAGGTGAGCTCTGCAGCAGAGATTGCCTGTAGAAGTGGTCTTACATTGGATGAACATGGGACACCTTAGCACCACTGTCCTACTCAGCCACTAACTGACAACTCCCCACAGGAGTGTAGTCTTGGCTACCATACCTAAGATCAGTCATTGTCTGGGGACAGCTTTGCAAAGAACCCGAGCTCAGCTGAAGTGGACGCTAAGGGGCTAATAGCTGGCAGCATCTGGCAACAAGTTCATTCTCTTTTTAAAAAAAATTTTTTTTAAGATTTATTTATTTATTTTTAGAGCGAGAGAGAGCATGAGCAGGGGGAGGAGGAGGGGTAAAGGGAGAGCGAGAGAAAGAGAGAGAGAGAAGCAGACTCCCTGCTGATGCTGGGCTTGTTCTCAGGACCCTGACTGAGCCACCCAGTTGCCCCACAGCAAGTTCATTCTTGAAGGGGGGACCTGAGCAGTCTGTATCTGTGTCTGTGACAGTCCACCCCAGCACCACGCAGACCCACTTCTCCCTACATACGTGAAGAATAACTTCTCAAGGGCTCTCGTAGCTCATTCTCTCTCTTTTTTCTTTTTTTAAAATTTATTTTGTTTTATTTTGGTAAGAAGGTTTAACATGAGATTTACCCTCTTAGCAAATTTTAACACAGTATTGTTAACTACAGGTACAATGTTACTCATCTTGCTTGACTGAAACTTTACACCTGTTGACTAGTAACTCCCCCTAGTCCCCGACAACCACCATTCTACTCTTTGATTTTATTGGGGTGGCCCTGTCTATCTGAGGAGAAACTTACAATAGGGAGGTTAGTGGGGTGAACTGCAGACTCTTTTGCTGCAATTCCTTGTAGAACCAGAACTGGTATGTGCTATCTCTCTCTTCCACTATCCGTCTCCTAAATCTCTCTTACCCTCAGTAATCACCTCTGCTGGTATTGGTGGGTTAGGGGTATCTGACCCAAACCCTCATTCCTCAGATCCTGGTAACCATTTCCTGCTTGGGCCAGGATCGCTCCACTTGCCCAGTCATTATCACCATTTGGCGAGGGAGCCCCAAGAGATGCCCAAGTGGATCACCCAAGTGTGCTCTCTGCTTCTATCATTTAGCAGCAGTCCTGCCTCCTCCTAAAGATCAGTCCTGCCTCCTCCTAAAGATCAGTGTCAATTACCCATGATAAAACGGCGACTCTATTTAGTCTGAGGAGCCCTAGACACAAGGAACCCAAAGCACACAAGAGCCAGTGGTGAAATAAATCAATTGGAGAAAGATAATTATCATATGGTTTCACTCATATGTGGAACATAAGAAACAGTGCAGAGAATCATAAGTGAAGGGAGGGAAAACTGAATGGGAAGAAATCAGAGAGGGAGACAAACTATGCGAGACTATTAACTCTAGGAAACAAACTGAGGGTTACTGAAGGGGAGGTGGGTGGGGATGGGGTAATTGGGTGATGGGCATTAAGGAGGGCACGTGATGTGATGAGCCCTGGGTGTTATGTGCAACTGATGAATTGTTGAACACTACATCTGAAACTAATGATGTACTACTATGTGTTGGCTAGTTGAATTTAAATAAATAAAAAACGAGCCAGTGGTAGCTTGGAGTTCACTGGGATCCTTGCACCTTTTTGGGGAAGAGGACTTCCATTGCTGCAGAGCTCAGAGTTGTGGATCAGGGAAGTATGACTTCCACTAGGAGGTCATTGGGAATGATGACATGTGGGACCACTCCTGCTTCCACCTCTTGTTTTCTGGATTGGTGCATTCTCCTGCTGGGGACACAGAGCCATATTAAAGGCCTCTGATTCAATGCGGGGGCTGAAAACAGGAGGAGGGCATCCTGTCCTCACAGGGTACCGTCTCCAGGCCCGTGTATCAGCTGGGCTTTTACCACTGTATGCCTACACTTTGGGTGATACAACCAGTAGATCCCATGGTCCTGAACCTACCCCCATGTCTCTTTTGCCATAAAGAGGTAATGTGAGTTTCCTGGTTAGATGCTATATTTTGTGGGGTTCTATGTCAATGAATTAGGCATTCTATGGTTTCAACAGCCCTGAAAGTAATAAGAACTCAATCTAGTGATCCTACTCTCTCATTTTTATAATTTTTTAATGTTCTTTTTTTTTAAAGATTCACAGAGAGAGACACAGCGAGAGAGGGAACACAAGCAGGGGGAGTGGGAAAGGGAGAAGCAGGCTTTCCTCCGAGCAGGGAGCCTGATGTGGGGCTCGATCCCAGGACCATGGGACCATGACCTGAGCCGAAGGCAGACGCTTAATGACTGAGCCACCCAGACACCCCTCATTTTTATAATTTTAATATTAGATACAATTTATTGAGCACATGCTATTAGCCATGTCCTGGACAGAGAACATCATTTCTCATCTTCACAATGGGGGTATTACAATGAAGAGATCAAGAACAAGTATATTAGGATTAGAAAGGCTTAACTTCTAGCCATAAATGTGTCTCTTATTCATGGTTGGACTTCAGGTCAGTTACCTAACCACTCTGAGTCTGTTTCCTTGTTTTTCATGGGGCTTTACCTCCTGTAACCCAGAACTAGGCCCCCATCTTAGCCTGGGCTGGAAAGTGTCAGACTTGGGCCCCACTCCTAGCTTTCACTCTCACTAGCTTTAATCTTCAGAAAAACCACCTTAATCTTACCTCACCAACACTGAGCTCATCAATTTCTAAAGTCCTTTTCGGCTTCAAGATTTTATGACTTTCTTTGATAGGCAATTTCTTAAATCTTTCCCTTAGGATGAGAGATTTCATCATTAAAATTGTGTTTGGTTTGTTAAAATCACTTTCCTGCTTTTCAACTTGTATCAAAATGTGTCAGAAACACATCTCTGGTCCAAATGGATTTTGAAATACCAGTTTCCTAGCTGGCGACCAGGAAGCTTGATTTTTCAATCAGTTATAAATTCCTTTTACATGCCAGGAAACAGACTATTTAGGACTCCAATTTCAGTCAGACAAGGTCAAATTATATAGTAACACCTGAGATTAGAGTCATCAGCCAGGAGATGGACTTTACCCTAAAATCAGTGAGACTCTAATTCAGACTAATGGTGCATATGACTTATCCATCTTGGTAGGCTTGCTCGATTCCCTGCAGATGTTTCTTGTTTCAGTTTCCAGAAACGTTGCTGGTGATTTATTTGCTGAAATGCATGACCACTCACTTGTTTTTCTGCTGATGAATGATTTATTACCATCTATTATGCATGGGAGACAAAGTTGTTTTATTCTTACATTATTTTTGTTTTTATTTGCTGTTCGCTGGTACACAGTGGACAAGTTAGGAAACAGATCTCAATGGTGATAAATGTGTGGTTGTACGTCTGGGTTTGTGCAAAGTCAAAGGACCAATTACTCCAATAATACTGTACCTTGGGGAGCCTCATCCTGGACCTTCTTGTAGGCACTGGGACATAGAGGTTGACTATGGAGAGCGTGTGTCCTTCTTCCTGAGTTCATAATTGACACTTTACTCTTTAGCTATGGATTCCCAATAGCAAATATTTACACAGAATTCACTTTGTGTCAGGCCTGCTTCTAAGCACTTAACCTATATTATCTCATTTAATGTGCTCATCAATTCTATGAAGTAAGTACTACTATCATTTTCATTTTATGGATGAGGAAAATGAGCCATAGAGTTTAAATAATTTTCCTAAAATCACACAACATAAAAATAATTGATTTTCTGACATGAGGCTTTTAACCATTGCTCTAAGACTCACACAGTACCAAGGTGGAAGCATCTTAGATTCATGAAAGCCGAGTACTCCCCTTCATTTACCTTACTTTTTTTTCTCGGCATGCATTTCTGTATTCTATCAGCTTCTCTAAGGACTAGGCCTTCATTTAGTCTGTATGCACAGCTTGTCAACACACATAAGTCCAAACATGTACACATACTGCCCTTGCCAATTGCTGTTATGAGTACACAGAGAGCATATACTTACTGCAGTTTGTTCTAACAAGTAGACTTGAAACTCAGTGTATTTGTTTTTTATTGCTGCATAACAAATTACCAAACACTTAGCAGCTTAGCACAACACATATTTATTATTTCACAGTTTCTGGGAGTCAAGAGTCTGGAACAGCTGAAGGTCCCTGGCCCTAGGGTTTTGTCAGCCTGCAATCACAATGTCAGCCTAGTCTGTGTTTTCATCTGGACACCTGAATGGGGAAGAATCTGTTTCTGAGTTCACTCGGGTTGATGGCAGAATTCAATTCCTTGAGGATACCTGACTAAAGACCTTGACTTTTTTTTTTTTTTTTAAGAGAGGGGTGGGGAGGGGTAGAAGAGGGAGAGAGAGAATCTTAAGCAGGCTCCATGCCCAGGATGGAGTCCAACACAGGGCTCGATCTCATGACCCTGAGATCATGACCTGAGCTGAAATTTACAGTTGGACACCTAACTGACTGAACCACCCAGGTGCCCCAACCCTGACTCTTAATAGCTGTCGGCTGGAGGCCATGCTCCACTCCTAGAGGCTGCCCACAGTTCTCTGCCATGTAGCCCTCTTCAGAGCAACATGACTATTTGCTTTTCCAAGGACAACAGGGGAATCTTTATAATTCTAGTCTGCTAAGGCAGAGTGTTAGAGAACAAAACTTAATATAAGAGTGACATCCATTATTTTTGCCGTAGTCCATTGATTATAAACAAGCCACAAGTATTGATTATAAGCTTGCACCCAAAGGCAGGCAATGTACCAGGGCATGACTCGTTGGGCGCCATCTTTGACTGTGTGTTCTGCAGTCACTTCCACTGAGCAGCCAGTTCTTTCCCTACTGGCTAGTCTGGGGCATCCAAATGACACTCAGAACTATTTGGTGAGTAATCATGAAAGCCAAGAAATGGGAGTGAGAAGATAATCATGACCAATGTCTTCAAGCTATGAAGTTTAAATCACTCTTTTCCGTATGCCTGTTATAGGTGCCTTATTGTCAAGTGCCCTCATCCAGATGCCATTTTGTCTGAGTGAGACATATCCAACTCTTGTTTTGTGTCATTTGTGTTAAAATTCCAATTATGCTAATTACTACATGTGTGATCTTAGGCTGGTGTCTTGAACTTCCTAAGCTTCTGCTTCTTAGGAAATGGGAGTCATATCGCCCACCTCACTGAATTGTTGGGTGCTGTGCCAAGTGCTCAGCACATAATAAGTGCTTTATCTGTGCCCGTTGCCTTTCTCATCTCTCCATTTCTCTCCTTTGTCCTGAAAACTATTTCTCTGTGGATTCATCTGTTAGTTCAAAAATAGAATTTTTCATTTGGTGAGGCTCATGTTTTCTCAGGAATAATCCCATTCTAGTCACATTTTTCCAAGTCTCAACCCGAGACTCCCTAAATCTCTTGGGGAACCTGGCTGTTAATGGTGAGTTACTTTTACAGCTGGTCTCGTCAATTGCAATTTCCCCAGATTTAATCCTCAAAGGGTAACCTAAGCACTTGGAAGGCTGACATGGTCATTGCTTCTTTACACAGTGTAAACTAGTTCTAATTTTTTGTTTATGTCCATAATGCACTTTGCAAATATTTGCTGCTATCTTCACTTCTCACACGCTTGTGGAAATGCATACCTAAACAAAGGTACTTGTTCTGTTTCTCCTTCCTAAGAGATTTAATTGCTCTATGCCTCGATCCTTTCTAAGTTCTAAGCAACTTCCTTGAGACTTAGGGTCTCAATACGTACTGAAATTTTCTAGGACCATTCCATATTTAGAGTATTCAGAAATCAGGGGACATTTCCTGCACTTTCTTTTTTGTAGTCAATGGCTTACTTCAGAATAGATGGTGCAATTCTAGAGGATCTGAGATGAAAATATTCTCTTGAAGCACTTTTAGTTCATTGCCAAGTAATCTTTATTAGAACAGACCAAAGCGAGAGGATCGTGCAAACCTTGGAAGTAGTCTCAGGACTTTTGGGAATGGAACCACGTGCCTAGAACTCACAGTATGGTCTAGGAGAGAGTGTGTAGGCAGAGAACCCACATGCCTGAGAAAGAAACACTGATTTCCCAAAGATCATTTACTTGCCATGTTTATTTTCCTAATATTTTCTTCTCCTGAGAGATTTATAGTTGACCTAAGGTGGGGGACAGGCAACTTCCCAGCATTACTGTGCTGATGATATACTAGTAATCTTACCCACCTGCCTGACCTAAGGCCTCCAAGTAAAAGGGGAGAGGTTTCCTCTGATCTTACTTTCCTTGAGTGGAGGACTCTGCATTCCTGGAGCTGGAACTCCTGCCACTTAGATGAAACATTCATCTCTCATCCTTGGTTTGGGCATCATACTTCTTATGCTTGGAAATTTTTATTGGAACCTCCTGATCTCTGATTCAATTAATGTTCCACAGTTTTATTCTCTGTCCCTGTATTAAATAGTTATAATGCAGAAGCTGATATAATTTGCACAGAGCTTGAAACAACATCAAATAATGTTCATTCTCTTTGATAGTTGTTTCAGGGAGCTACACTTTCCAACTCAAACAGAATCCTCCCTTTGGGGCATTATTTAGGTTGTAGTTTTTCTATTTAAAACAAAATAAAACAAAAGTTTGTATTTCTTAATCTCCTTGTCTGTTCTCTACTGCTTCCCCCAGTATTTCTCTGAATTGTAAAACCATCTTTTCTTCTAGAATTGGATTTTTTTCTCCCAGGAATGCTTAAAATAACCCTTTTTCATGGCACATTTATCAAGTTGTGTCCTCCCTAAAGGTTAAAATTGACTGCATGATTCATTTCTGAGAAGTTCATTTTAGGTTCTCCTAGATTGGTCCAATCTGTGATAATGGACTTGAATTGGAAATACACACCCCACGCACTCACTGCTACCCCAATCCAGCTGTTATTTCTTAGGAAAGCTCCATGTTCTGCCTTATCTTTGAACTACAAAGACATGCTGCTCCCTTTTCTTAAACAACCCCGTACTGAGCTGACCAACCCCCTGCACAATTGGTCCCAGTTTATATTTTACTTCATCTATCCTTTACCGTACCAGTCTTAAGAGTGAATCTTCTATCTCCCCCCAACCCCTCCCCAAGTAGTCCAGGGTTTGCTGTACTTAGTGCAATAAGAGAACTGATAACCCTGCCCTGTGGATCGCTGGCCTCTTGCTTTGTTTCCTCTAACAGACTATTAATCCCTCAGGGCAGAGACTGTGCATTATTCACTGTGTTCCCTCCATACACTCAATAGAGCTTTATTAAATGAGTGAATGCATCCCTATCATATACAGGAAGACACTGCAAATCAGAAAATTTAAGTGAGCTTCCCAACATCACATGATTGTAAGAATTCAAGGCAGGATATAAATCTTTATTTAATGGCTCTAGAGCCAGATTTTCTCCTGCAACATGCTATCCGTGTTTTGTGTATTTATGTGCTGTGGGTTGAATGTGTCCCCTTGAAATTCATATATTGAAGCCTAATTCCCAGTGTGATTGTATTAGGACATGCGACCTTTGGGAGGCATTAGTGCCCTTATAAGAGAGACCCCAGAGAACTCTCTTGCCCCTAACACCAGTGTGAGTACACAGCAAGATGGCCATGGATGAACTAGAAAGTGGCCATCTATGAACTGAATATGCTGGTGCCTCGATCTTAGACTTCCAGCCTCTAGAACTGTGGGAAATAAAATTTGGTTGTTTATAAACCACCCGAGCTATTGTATTCTGTTTATAGCAGGCTAAATGAACTAAGATATTGTGACAAAATAAACAATCAAAATTTAATGGCTTAAAATAACCATTTATTTTGCCCTCAGTTTTGCGGGTCAAGTTCTTGGGGGGACGGGGCTACATAGCTCATCTCATGGCACGACTGGGACAATTAAGCCTAGAACATCCATTTCTCAATGGCATATCCCTCTCATGTCTGGTGACTTGGGGCTCCTTGGTGCCTCTCTCTCTCCATCCGGTAGAGATTCTGCACACGACTTGGGGCTTATCAAAGCATGGTATTATCTTCTATTGCATCTGGCTCCCAAAGACAGTAAAAGGCTATGTTCAGATCTGGTATAGTGTTACCTCTGCTCTATTCTATTGCTCAAAGCCAGTCATAGGGATCATGCAGACTCAAGGGGTTGAGGCAAAATTGCCTTGTTGTATCCAGTTTGGAAAATATAATCTGCCACAAACCATATATTCAGCAGCTGAATGTATGGAAAGAAAATTTTCTTTTTTCCTTCATTCAATAAATTTTCTGTACACAGCTTCTATGATGCATGCATTATACAAGGGACCAAGGGATGCTTCCTTCTTTCAAGGTGCAACATTCTGGGAGGAGAGGCAAGAGAAGTGGTTTATTAGTCAGGATGTGCTGTGTAACAAAACACTTCAAAATGTGGTGGCCTAAAAAGAATTTTCTTTGGCTCATGATTTGGTGACTTATTGATTTAGGCTGGGTTCTGCTGGGTTGTTCTAACTTCAGTCATGCTTGCTCATAAGTCAGTGGTCAGCTTTGGTCAGATAGGCAGCTTTGCTGATCTTAGCTGGGCTTTCTTACTTGTTATGTGTTTGATAAGCTGTAGGCTGTCTAGAATAACCTCAGCTGGGCATCTGGGCTCTCCACCATCTCGTCTCTAATGGCCTTGACTTGAAACTAACACAAAGTCAATTTTGCTGATTTTTATTGGGCAAAGCTAGTTACAAGGCCAGCCAAGATTCAAGAGGCCAGGAAATAAATAGACTAAGTTTTTAGGGGAGAAAGTGTAAAGTCACACTGCAAAAGGCAGGGATACAGAACGACTATTATTTTTGGGCACTATCCAATCCATCCACGAGAAGTACTAATTAATGTCAATGCATTGGGGTGTGGGGTGCAGAGGAAGGATACTGTATGAACCCTGGGGCATCCAAAGGGAATGGAAAGTGGGAAGTAGCATGAGAAAGGATCAAGGAAAGCTTCACTTAAGTTTGGATCCTGAGGATGGATGCGTGGGCTTCTGAGGCTGCATGGAAAACAGAAATTTGCCACACCGGTCTCACCTCAAAGCATACTAAGTATTCAAGGTCTTTATCTCTGATTCCTGGTTAGGCATGCTACACAGCTACCCTGATATCCCAATTGAGTAAAACAGAACCAGCAGGGAACCTGGAGATGAATTCTCATACTCGTCCTCTAGGGCAGATAGGTCTGCCTTTATGTATTAGCCCGGTAGAGCTGTCATGCTAAAATACCATCCACCAAGTGGCTTACACAACAGAAACTTACCGTCTCAGTTCTGGAAGCTGGAAGTTCAAGCGCAAAGTGTCAGCGGGTTTTGCTTCTCCTGAGACCTCTCTCCTCAGCTTGTAGATGACTGTCTTCTCCCTCTGTCTTCACATTGTTCTCCCCCTTTGCGGGTCTGGGTCCTGATTTCCCCTTCTTACAAGGATAGAAGTCAGACTGGATTAGGGCCCACGCTAAGCTCCTCATGTTAATCACCTTTATAAAAGCTCTATCTCCGAATATACTCACATTCTGAGGCACTAGGAGTTAGGGCTTCAGTACATGAATTTTGGAGGATAGAATTTATCCCATGATACCATGGATATGTAATATCGGAGTTGAATCTGGAAGCTTGGGCTTTTCTCCATGAAACCTGTAGCCTCTTGGCTTTTAGTTGAAAGTTGTATTCCTTCTACTTCCCAGATGACTGTTGTTCCTAAAAGGGATGCTTGTATCTGGTCTCGTCCCTCACTATGTGTTCTGCATGTCTCCTTCCTTGGGGATGCCTCCAAAGTCAATAAAAAGGCAGAGGAAACTCAGAGCCCAGAGGTAACAGACGACCTGGTGCACAAACAAGCATTGTAGCCATCGGCACATGTGAGGGATATTATCTTTAAATTAGTTGGGGAAAATTAATATTGCTCACTCGCTCTGCTCGCCCTTATTGTCTGCTCTGAGAATCAGCAGGGCCAGAGCCACTGTAGATAATATTTTTTAATTAAAAGGAAAATAACTTCTTGTGATTAATCTGCTTCTTTGGGGACTTGATCCAATCTCATAAATCTAACATGGAGGCATGTGCTTGTTCACTGGCAGCCATCCTCCCTCTCAGCCAGCCCAGGAGCTGGGTAGGAGGGGAAGCTGCCCAAGCAAGAAAAACCCTAGTCAGGGCAGACCTAAGCCAGGAGATGAGAGGCCGGACTCCATGGAGAGGGGGAAGGTGTGTAGATGATAAAGACATGCTAGTTCAGTAGCATGGGTTTGACTAGATCTCAGCTGGGGCAGAATTCCTGGCAAGGACATCTCTTCGCACTGTGCCCAAGACAGCAGGTGTTGGTAGAAGGAGGTCTGAGGTGAAGGTTCTGGGCCCCATGTCTGAGACACTGCGAGAATGTCTGAGACTCAGTTTTCTCATCTGTAAAGTGAGGCTGGATGGACATCTGTCTCAAAGGGAGCATTTATGCAAAAGGGAGTCTGAGCTCTAGAGCCAGGTTGCTTGGTTTTAGTTTTGAATTTGGAAGGCTCCACTTTCTTGTGACCTTAACCTGGTCATTTAACCTCTCTATGCTTCTGCTTCCTTCTCTGAAAGACGTGATAAAAGGGGCTGTCTCATGAGGACTAATAATATGTTTAAACCCATCAAGTGTTAGAACGTGTTGTAGGAAACACCAAATAAGCTTTTGCTCTTATGAGGCAATGTGAGCACACACATCTCCCGCATTGTTAAAGCAAATGGGATCTTAGTGGGGAAATGATCCAGTCTCCATTTTCAGAGGTGGAGAAATGGAGTTTCAGAGAGAGGATGTGACTTGCCCAAAGCATAGAGCAAGTTATGAGCGAGGCCGTGGCCGGGATGCAGGTTTTCAAACCCAGGGCTAGAATTATGTGCAAAAGTGTGTGGTGTTGGGGTTCCTGCCTGGCTTGTAGTCCTCTGACAACCTGGAAATAAGGCCACTTACAGCAGCCCCGGGTAACCCCGGGTAGCACCGCAGGCGGGCGGGAGCGGCGCGTCCCAGCCGGGGTCTGCACCGGCAGCATGGGACGTGCCACACCCACAGACCCATCTCATCTTCCCACCAGGCTGCAGGACAGGCTGTTAGACAAATGAGGATATGGACGCTCAGGGGAGTTACGTAAGTAGCCAAATGCACACTCTACAACAGTGGAGCTGGCATCTCAAACAAAGGTCAGTCTAACTCTGAAAGGCTACAGAGTTGCAAGGCTGCCTCTCTGAGAAATAGGGCTCTGTTCCACGGCCCGCCTCCGTTTCCTTTTTCTCCCTCCCTCCCTTAGACCTCAGCAATGTTTGCTGTTGTGGCCTCCTCTTCATGTAAGGAAGGATCAGAAACTTACTCTCACTAAGGTGGCAGAGCCTGATCAACATTTCAAACGTTGATTCTTCCCCTTGCGCATCCGTCCTCCCAATGCATTCATCACACTAAGGTCACGTGCCATTTAACAACAGCCAGAAGATGGTTGGTTGGTTCATTTGTACCACGGGCTGTAAAAAACAGTTGCAAACTTGAGCTATTGTTATAACCTACCTGGCAGCTGTAAGAGGCCCGCCAGGCAGAATCATGGTCCCATTTTACAGATGACAAAACTGAAGCCCAGGGAGATGAATCCAGAGCCTACTATGCGTCAGGCACTATTTAAGTGAATTAATGAAATCTTGGGCGTTCCTTCTATTCTGGTGCTCTCTCCATGTATTAGAACAATCAAGAGCTCCTTTGCCTGGAGATCTTGGGTTAGTGGCAGGAAGGAAGCTGGGTTTGACTAGACCATATTCAAAATGCTCATAAATTGGCTTTTCATTCACTTAAGATTTTCATGGAACAGGAAGTTCTATCAATCATAGCAAAGCCCCTGAGCTACCCACTGTCCGCTGACGAGATCATGAAGCTGCTTCTCAGCCATGAAGCCACTGCACATCTGATGGTCCTGATTAATGTGGGCCACGAGACTGGAACAGCAATGTCATTCAAACTTTCTTGCCTTTCTTTCTCTGTCCATAGAGCTACAGAATTTCAGAGCTGATGGGATACTTGAAGAACACCTCAGCAAAAGCTCCTTTTACACACGAGGAAAGCAATAATAAGAAAAATCAAGGGGGAAGGTGTGTAGATGATAAAGACATGCTAGTTCAGTAGCAGAAGGACCTTCCAAACAGGCACCAATTTGTTACTCAGTGAAATGGATGATTTCAGGAGGGAGTGGGGGCTTTTAAAAAACAAGGGCTGAGCACTGTGTCAGGTATGCAACAAGGGGACCCCCATATCTAGCTAGGGGATGGCCTTAAGATCAGTAAAGCAGTGTCGCATGCACTGCATTAATCAGTCAGTAAGATTGCACTCTAAGGTTAAAACAGGTATTATAGTTCCCATTTACAGATTAACAAACAAAGGTTCGGAGGACTGATGTCTCTTCTCCATTGGCTTACTCTGGTAGCAGGAGGCATTTGGACTAGAGTACTGGTTGCCTGCTCCTAGCCCTGCCCTCTGCCCTCGGTGGACCTGCTTCCCCACCTACTAGCCATCTGATGCTTGGACTCTGCTTCAGTCCTAAGCGAGCAGCGTCGTCTTTGTTCAGTTGCAACTTTGGTCTCAGTGTGTGTGTGTGAGAGAGTGTGAGCATATGTGCTGGTGTGAACCTGATTGATCGTTGGAGACAGGCACACTGGTTCCCGATTCTCTGCTCTGCTCCTTGTATTCTGTGTCCTTGAGCAGGTTCCTTACTGTAGCGATGCTGTGGCCTCTTTATCTCTAAGCTGTGGAGGACCGAAGAAGGTCTGTCAAGTAGAGTACCTGGAACAATTCCAGGCCCCGTTGTATATCTGCTCAGTTTCCTTCTGGAAGGAGAACTTTTGCAATAGACCTCCATGATTTGAGGGCTCCGAATAGAGCTTGAGAGGAGGGAGAGCTGGAGAAAGCGATGGGCAAATATTTGGAACTTAGGCAAACATCAATGTGGCATCAAGAAGTGGAGCGTGGACTGGGATCTTTGTTCCTAACTTGCTCATTCATTCGTTCCTCCACTCCCTTGTCAGTCAGTATTTCTGAACACGCAGTGTGTCCCTGCACAGACCAGGTAGAGCAGAAAGACAAGGGTAAGTCACGGCTTAGTCCCTCAAAAACTGCCTGATTTTGTGTTGACCAACTTCTTCATTAAAAATGCCAAATAAATCCCCACATCAGACCTGTCTTTGCTTGCTGGGGCTGCCAGAACAAAGTACCGCAGGCTGGGAGGTTAAGCAACAGAAACGGAAACAAGGTTAACTTCCTTCACGGTTCTGGAAGCTAGGAGTCCAAGATCAAAGTGTCAGCAGGGTTGGTTCCTTTGGAGAGCTCTCTCCTTGGCTTGCAGATGGTATCTCCCTGTGTCCTCACCTGGTCTGTCCTCTGTGTTCGTGTCCTAATCTCCTCTTTTATAAGGACACCAGTCATATTGGATTAGGGCCCAACCTAATGAATTCATTTTAACTTCATTACTTCTTTAAAGACCCCATTTCCAAATATAGTCACATTCTGATATGCTGGGGGCCAGGACTTCAACACGAAATTTGGGGGGACACACTCAGCCCATCAGTGTCTGTGATTTCTGATCCTTTTGCCTGGAACATTTATGTCTCAGATATTTACATGCCTTGCTCCTCCTTCCACTCTGAGCCTCTGCTCAAATATTCCCCTTACAGGAATTGTCTGATCATCATTGTTATAAGAGGAATTCTGGGGGCACCTGGGGTGGCTCAGTAGGTTAAATGTCTGACTTCGGCTCAGGTCATGATCTCAGGGTCCTGGGATTGAGCCCTGTGGCGTCAGGCTCTGCACTCAGCAGGGAATCTGCGTCTCTCTGCCCTTCCCCCTACTCGCTCATTCTCTCTCTCTCTCTCAAATAAATAAAGAAAATCTTTAAAAAAAAGAAAGAGCAATTCTGGTCTCTTTTTTTCTCTTCCTTTCTCTCTCTCTCTCCCTTGTTTTATCTTGATTTTTCATCATTGACTTCATGGATACACACATGTTAATGGATTTTTTTCTGTTTCTGCTACTGTAAGATAAGTTCTCAAAGGGCAAGGGTTTTGTCCATCTTGCTCACTGACGTATCCTAAGGGCTCTGAACAATGCTTGGCCCGTACGGGGAGGTCCACATATACTTTGCAAATGAGTGAATGACTGAATGAAGGTACCATCCTCTGTGGAATCTTCCCCTCCTCTGCACTTGTTCTGAAATCAGTCAGTTTACAATCCTCATTCAAGAGTCCCATGGAAGTCTGGAACCCCTTTTCACTTTGGATCCCCAGAAACCAGCAGTTTGTCAGGCCCCCGATACAAGTCCAGGAAATGTGTGTGCATATAATTGTTAATATTCCAATAAGGATGCCTATTAGGCTATGCTATTATTTTCAAAAGGGCTCACATGAGAAACCTCTTTTAGAATTTAGTAGCAGGATAAAAAATGTAATTTTGCCCCATGAGGAATTTGTTTATTTCTATTTTTCTTATAAAAAGGACTATGTTAGATTTTCTTTTGTGTCCTGGCTGTAAGGAATTGCAAAGCGAAATCTGACACATAATTAAAGCAACATTATTGACACTTGTGGTTCAAATGTTTCCATCTTTCTTAATTCTGGGTTTGCTTTTCAAATGTTTAGAATATATTTGGAGTTTTCTCAATCTTTACCTTTCTAATTTTTACTTTTATAATTTTATTTTATTTTATTATGTTATGTTAGTCTTTAAAGTCACTCCCGATATGTTTCAGAATGAGGTAAGAAATAAATAAAATGAATACTTTTTAAAAGTGGGACTATATCTGCTTAGCAGACATTGAATAGTAATGGGGTTGAGGAGAAGGGAAGGTGGATAACGTTAAGGTCTGGAGAGTTTTCAGGAAGAAATGGGACAGGTACTAGTCCTATACCTTCCACAGCCACCCCTTGCCCCTACAGCCCCCCTTCACTATAGCACCCAGAGCAGGGAGGGGTTGCTGGAGAACATGCAGAATGTTACAATGAGCTATGGAGAAGGACAGGCAGACACTGGGAAGATTGTTATCCATTAAATCACTCAGAATTTATACCATGAAACATATTTGAAAATTGCATGCAAATGAAGCCCAGTCACTCTGCTCAGAAATCAGAGACTTTTGAAAAATGGGATCATGCTGCAGGCTTCCTGGGGTTTTGGTCATTGTTGTTATTGCTTAATTCTGCAATATCTGCCCCAACCCCTGAGTCATAGAGTTTTCCTGCCAGATGGGGATTCTGTACCTAGATTTCAGGGGTAACCATGGGATTGATGTATGGGTTTAGGAGATTTGTTCCCCAGTGATATTGCATGCAGAATGGGAATTTTTCTTGAGTGTACAGTTTCCTCTGACTCTCAAACAAGTCTATGATATTGTGCCCCTCCCAAACCTCCCTCTGATAAAAATGTTGACCAGCATTGAGTATAAACCTTACCATTTAGAGGTGAGGAAGATGAAGCCCAAGGAAGAAAGTGACTTTCCCAGGGCCAGTTGATGTTATAGCTGTGCGCTGAAGGCAGACCCATCTCCTGCCTCTGAGACTAGAGGATTGTTGCTATACGAGTACAAGACTGCTTGTGGGTTGGAGAGCTGGTGCCTTCTGTGATGAGCTGATTTTGCCACTCCATGTACACCCAGATATTTGAGGTGATTAGGCATTTCCCTGGGGCTCTAGAGAGCTTGGAGAAACTCTGGCATCCAGAACTATCTTAGGGCAGCTCTTACTGTAACAAAAGTACAACAGAATGGGTGGCTTATGAACAGAAATGTATATCTCATGGTTGTGGAGGCTGTAAGTCTGAGAGCAGGGCATCAGCATGTTCAGGTTCTGGTGAGAGCCCTTTTTTGGGCTGCAGACTGCTGGTTTCATATTGTACCCTCACATGGGGGTGAGCAGACAGAGCTCTCTGGGGTCTCTTTATAAAGCATGAATCTTATTCATGAAAGCTCCACCCCCATGACCTGATCATTGGTAGATGATCCCACCTCCAAATACCATCACACTGGGGGTTAGGATTTCAACAGATGAATTTTGGGGAAATATGAACATTCAGTCTCTAGTGAGAATCTTCTTTGGAAACAACTTCGATGCAGGTATTTGGGGACTTTTCTAGCTTCTAGAGAAGCAAATCTCATTTGCAGAGGTGCTTGAGAAGCAACACGCATTCTCTCTCTACTTTCAAAGCCCATATTTCCTGTGTAAGGAGAAAATCACCTTCCCAGGGAGGCAAGGGCAAGCTGGAATATCATGCTAACTGGGTTGCCCTGGCTGAAAAAGGGATGTCTCACTTTTTTCATGGTCAGAATTTGGACACACTCAACAGAGGTGAATTTTCATAGTACCTACCTGTCTAAAAGAGAGTCTTCCCTTCTTATAGCTCAGAGAAGGAGATAACAAGGCCTTCGTCGAAGCTGCATTTGGGCAACAAATTTCCACTTTATTTCTCAGGTGAGTCTAAGCCAAAGATCAGGAAATAGAGATGCTATCTGGGTGAAAGGTAGACTGAGGTATGGGACTTCTCTAGAATCCACACTAACTGTCAGTGGAGACAAGATACAGGCAGAAAGAGTTGTATATCCTTCTCTGTCTTTTTAACATAATTCCATGGTTAGCACAATCCAGAGACATTAGTTGAGCTTAATTTACATGCTTACCTTGGGGAATGATGAACTACCTTGAGTTGTTCTTAAGATTTGATTTGCATTAGCTGGTGCAGCCACTCTGGAAAACAGTATGGAGGTTCCTCAAAAAGTTGAAAATAGAGCTACCATATGATCCAGCAATTGCACTCCTGGGTATTTACCCCAAAGATACAAAAGTAGGGACCCGAAAGGGTACGTGCACCCTGATGTTTATAGCAGCAATGTCCACAATAGCCAAACTGTGGAAAGAGCCAAGATGTCCATCAACAGATGAATGGATAAAGAAGATGTGGTATATATATACAATGGAATATTATGCAGCCATCAAAAGGAATGAGATCTTGCCATTTGCAACGATGTGGATGGAACTGGAGGGTATTATGCTGAGCGAAATAAGTCAAACAGAGAAAGACATGTATCATATGACCTCACTGATATGAGGAATTCTTAATCTCAGGAAACAAACTGAGGGTTGCTGGAGTGGGGGGTGGGGTGGGAGGGATGGGGTGACTGGGTGATGGACACTGGGGAGGGTATGTGTTCTGGTAAGCGCTGTGAATTGTGCAAGACTGTTGAATCTCAGATCTGTACCTCTGAAACAAATAATGCAATATATGTTGAGAAAGAAAAAAAGAAGAAGAAGAATGTAGCAGGAGGGGAAGAATGAAGGGGGGAAATTGGAGGGGGAGAAGAACCATGAGAGACGATGGACTCTGAAAAACAAACTGAGGGTTCTAGAGGGGAGGGGGGTGGGAGGATGGGTTAGCCTGGTGATGGGTATTGAGGAGGGCACGTTCTGCATGGAGCACTGGGTGTTATGCACAAACAATGAATCATGGAACACTATATCTAAAACTAATGATGTAATGTATGGGGATTAACATAACAATAAAAAAATTAAAAAAAATAAAACTGAAGATGAAAAAGCAAAAAAAAAAAAACAATAAAAAATTAAAAAAAACTAAAAAAAAAAAAAAAAAAAAGATTTGATTTGCATTTGTGCCCCTGAGCCAACAGATAAGACAAATGAAGAGGGATTCGGGACTATTGCCAAGTTCCTTGCAAATCTTGGTTTAAAGACTGCTGAGAGGGTGTGGTGGTTTTCAGCCCAATATCCCCCATGTTTACTGGCCGGGGACATAGGATGAGGGCTCAAAAACCAGGAGCTCAGTTCAGCGTTGGCTGAGGATCTTCTTTGTTTAAGGGCTTCTCCTGAGCACTACTAAGGCATTAACAGTGACTCTCAACTTCTGTTCTTGAGAAGCTCATGGTCTTGTCAGGAAGATGGATACACAAGAGGGATATACAATCCAAACTAATGACTAAATGACAGCAGTATGAATAGGGAATCATGGTGGGAGACAGGACCTAACCCAGTATGGGAGAGAACAGGGAAGGCTTCCTTGAAAGATGATGCCAAACTGGGTCTAGAGACTGACAAGTATATAAGCAAAACCATCACAAAGAGAGGAAGCCAGGTAAGCAAGATGTGGAGGTAAGTAACCCTAGGGTGGGCCAATGACGGTGAGAAGCTCCCGACTATGGGTGTGTGAGTGGGCTGTGAGACAGGGAAGTGGAGGGGTTGAGTCCATGTGGGGAGGAAATAATCCTTACCTCCTCAATGACATGGGGAAGTGAGCACTCTCAGTTGTGGGAATCACATGGAGAGATTTGAGTTGCAAACAAATTATTCTGATGACCTGAGTGGAGGACGGGTTGGAAGGGAGGAGAATGTAGGAGAGGTCAGCTGGAAGTCACTGAGAGCTGAAGGTCTAATGAGATCAGAGGTCACAGGGATAGGGAAGAAAGGAACACATTGACATACATTTCTGGAGTAGTATCGGCTCATCTTGAACTAAGGGACATCCTTGAACTAAGGACACATGTCCTGCTCCAAGACATGGGAAGAGGGAACTGAGTACAGAAGCAGACACATGACTCAGAAGAGACTGATGAAAAAATAAAGAGCCTGGTTCCCTAATGCAATAAGGAGACCTTCTGTGTGAGTTGTTTGACAGACTCCAAAGGCTCTAGGTGTGATATTGCTGAGACAACTAGATGAACTGGCTGTCCCCGGAGGACCTGATTTTATTTTTTTCCCCCCAGAAGGAGAGCACAAGCACAGGAAAAGCATACCCGAAGACCCTCCTACTGCAGAACACTCTGGGCTATTAGTCCAGCGGGAGTTTCTGCTCTGAGGCCTGGGGAGATCAGCAGTGGAGTAGCAACTGGAGCCTGGGGCTGCTTCTCAAGAAAAACTGCATAGAGGTGGTGCAGGGTGCCAAGGATGGAGGGATGGAGTCCCTCTTGGGAGCACCCATGGACTGGACAAATTGCTGTCTTGCCAAAGAGCATGGCTTTCCTCAGAGTCCTGGGCTCAAAGCTAAGCTGTGACACATACTTTATCTGTAACTCCAATTGCTTTCTTTCTTTCTTTTTATTAAAGATTTTATTTATTTATTTGACACAGAGAGAGAGACAGTGAGAGAGGGAACACAAGCAGGGGGAGTGGGAGAGGGAGAATCAGGCCTCCCACCGAGCAGGGAGCCCGATGCCGGGCTCGATCCCAGGACCCTGGGCTCATGACCTGAGCTGAAGGCAGACGCTTAACGACTGAACCCCCCAGGTGCCCCTCCAATTGCTTTCTTTGTCTGTTATGGGCTGAAATGTATTCCCACCAAGTTCGTATGTTGAAGCCTTTACCCCTAGCACCTCAGAATGTGAATGTATTTGGAGATGGGGCCCTTAAAGAGAAGATTCACTTAAAGTGGACCCTGTAGGGTGGATTTACCAGGGAAAACATCCTCTAATAGGTGAGACTTGAGTTATATTGTATCTTTTTTTAAAGATTTATTTATTCATTTGAGGGGGGAGGGGCAGAGGGAAAGGGAAAGAGTCTTAAGCAGGCTCTGTGCTGAGCAAGGGGCCTTGCAGGAGCGTGAGGTGGGGCTCAGTCTGACTGAGATCTAGATCTGAGCTGAAACCAGGGTCAGACGCTTAAGTGAATGTGCCACCCAGGTGCCCTATGAGTTACATTGTATCTTGATCCCTCTAATACCTAACAGAATCCTAGAGTGAAGGTGTTCTCCGGAGTAGATATTACTGTATCACTTGTTTACTCCTATTCCTGCAACAAGCACCTATTGAGCACCTTGTAAGTTTCAGGGATGGTGGTTATAAAAGTGATTAAGACAAAGTCTGTGCCCTGGGCAAGGAGACAGTTCAGTGAAGGGGTTGGCAGTCCCTATTGCCTACAGTCCCTTCCGTAGTACCACAGTAGCATTGAGGAGTTGCAACAGGGACTTGACCATGTGGTCTAGGCCTTCACAGAAAAAGATTGCCAATCGCTCATCTAGTGGAAGGTAGATCATTGTGGAACAGCTTGGAATGCTTTCCAAATCTTTCCTTTCCTTCCAGTAAGGCCTCACTCATCTGGATCTCTCCCTTCCAGTATCACCACGTTTGAATAACCTTTGAATCTCCCTCTCACAGATTCATCCAGGTCTCATTGACCCACATACTGTTCTTTCATAACACACATCACAGTTTCTATAATTATCCATTTTCTTGGCGATTATTTGATTAGTGTCTGTTTTCCCCACTAATGTAGTCCTGATTACGTGCCTGGCACTATTCTAAGCACTTTACATATATTACCTCATTTTCATCCTCTCAACAACCCTATGAAGTAGGTGATGGTATGACCTCAATTTTACCAATGGGGACCTGAGATAACCTGCCCCAGGTCCCTGGGAAACATCACTGTCCACATGCATTGTTGGTGTTCCAGGTGCTGTCTCTAGAACCAGACTGTTTGAGGCTCAAATTCTGACCCCCTCACTTACTTCCCAATGATGCATATGGACCCACCATGGGTCCATAATCATATGCTTGTTGAGTTGATGAATGATTTAGAATCATAAGCCAATACTATTCTAGACAAATTAACTCAGTACTGTGCAAGCAGAAATGATGAGCACATTTATAGCTGATGTGGGTGGATCAAAGAAAACGACACACATGACCTTCATCTTTCTAAGTTAACTCAAGACCTCAGAATAAGAAACAAGAAAGCAGACACCTTTTCTCTCCCACTGTCACTTGATGCCACTGAGGATTTGTCCTCCTGGTACCCCCCACGTGCCATGTCTGGGCTGAGATCATGCCTCCCCAGCTGTCCTTCCTATTCTTCTGATCTGTGCATTTGCAATCAGCTGCTCAAAGCAATTCTCTTTTCCCAACCCCTTTCTTCCTCCCCCAGACTCTATTAAGCTTCTGGAAACATAAAAGGAGCTAAGCTATTACCTGAACTGAACTTGAACTCTAAGCCTCCAGAGATTCACCCATCACTGAGCTGCAAGACTCCCTGGGCTTCCAGCTGCAGCAATTTTGTGAAGTCAGCACAGCGTGCCCATGGGAGACACCATATTTTATTTTTCAATCAAGCATGGTGCTGTCAAGTATTGCTTAAGTGGCTCGATAGCAACACTTTTTTTTTTTCAAATAACTTGAGCTCGATGTGCATGAAGTTTCCTTGTGTGAAAATGTCTTGGTTATCAAGATTTTCCAAAGCCCTGGTTTTCTTGTTCTGACCAACTGCAGGCATTTCCTCCAGCTGCGATCCCTCGGGCCATGTTCTGCAAGCAGGGCAGGTCCACCTCCATCTTTTAGCGGTAAATACGCTCTTAAGACTCAAGATGGAAGCAGTCAGACCCAAAGCCGGGGATGCAGGTGGAGGGTGGCCCCAGGTGTTTGGTTCCTAGTATTCAGGGCTCCTTATATGCAGGTTGATGGTGGAATTCTGCACAGCTTTCAGACTGAGCAGTCTGGGAGGCCCTGGCACATAGGTGATATTTCCTTGCTGGTTGCCACTCTGACTGGCTGTTCAAACGGGTGCTTGTTCCATGTTTTCACCATGAATCCTGAACCTATAAAGGAGCCTGGTTTCGCATTTCCAGGATCCTGATTTTCACAAGACAATAGCTGCAACACCCAGAGTTTGCCAGTTCCCCTCCCTGGAGCAAAGCTGGTTCTGGACTGTGTGACCTGGATGTCTGCATGAGCCCCATTCCCATTGTCCTCCATCGTGGCTGGAGGGGCTCTCAACTTGGTGGTGCTCCGCATCCATCCTGGGGACTCAGCTTGTGGTGGGAACAAGAGTGACATGTAACATCCCCAAGATCATAGCATGTGAGGAAGAAGGGGAATGTCGTGTGGCCATAAACCTTATCGGTTTCATCTCCAGAGGAATCCGAAGCAGGATGTCACAATTTGTCATCTATTAATTCAACAACAGCAACAGCACAATCCCCCCAAACCCCAGACATTCAGGAGTCAGAGGCCTTCAGAGCCTTGGCTCTAACCTGCTCTGAGCTCCAAGCTTTTAGGGGAGGACCAGATAAAAGCACCCTATAAATGAATATTCCAAATGCATAATCGTTAATATATGTGAATGGGTTGTGAACTATAAAGCACTGTACACATTTGAGGCATTATTATTTAGAATATATCTGGTTTATTATTAATTAGAGGACTGCGATATAATTTATATAAGTACCACGATTATCTAAATAAGGACAATAGAGGATAAATAGGAAAATAGGCTATCTAAAGTGTAAGAATTCATCTTAAATAATTATTTTTTTTCCTTTCCCTCTAAAGGCAGGCTGAAAGGTTTTACAGTCATATACAATATTTATTTAGTGTCCACAGTATATATCATGGTTGTTTGTTCTTTTTATTTTTTTTTAAGATTTTATTTATTTATCTGACAGAGAGAGACACAGCGAGAGAGGGAACACAAGCAGGGGGAGGGGGAGAGGGAGAAGCAGGCTTCCCGCGGAGCAG
The DNA here is from genome assembly GCF_004348235.1 of Phoca vitulina. NCBI lineage: Eukaryota > Metazoa > Chordata > Mammalia > Carnivora > Phocidae > Phoca > Phoca vitulina. The sequence goes on from NW_022589706.1 coordinate 5,560,102, forward strand.
GGAGCCCGATGTGGGGCTGGATCCCAGGACTCTGGGATCATGACCTGAGCCGAAGGCAGACGCTTAACGACTGAGCCACCCAGGCACCCCATGGTTGTTTGTTCTTGTTCAGTATCTTTCATCTATAAAATTAAGCTCCATGAGGGCAGAAATGGTATTTGATTTGCTCACCACTTTAGCAGAGAGTAGGTGTTTCATGGATGTCCACGGAATGAGTGAGATAAAAAACAGTGGTGTACATTTGTCACAGAATCTACTTTTCTGGAGGTTTGCAAGGAAAGACTGCATATCAACCATTGGGATTCAACGTGAGGCAGCTTTAGTCACCTTCAGGATACCCTCAACTCTTAATCGTCAATAAGTGAGTCTTTTCTAACATTTAATGAACAGCCAAATAGTCCAGGCTAGGACTACATGAGTTGCTTCATCTCACCAACCAACCTTGGGAAGTAGTGTTTTAAAATACAGGCTTTATTATTATTCAGTTATGGTGAGGCCCACAGACCAGGAGATGATAGCCATTGGAAAGATAGTTTGTCACTCATGGTTCCCAAGAGGAGGGGGACACCACGCCACAGAGGCTGGGGTTGGTCAGGAAGCAGAGGGACTGAGTGGAAAATGTGAGCAGGAGCCTTTACTGTGGTCTCCTTGGGAAGGAACAAGCGAGGCTGGGTAAGCAGATTTAGGATTGGCAAGTTTGAATAATTCAGGGCACTCTGGAGCATTGGAGTTATTTCTGGTCATCTGGTACTTGGCCTTGGGGTGAATAGAGCAGGACATAGGGGCCTGGAGTGTGAGACCTTGAGCGAGGAAGAAGTTGGATGCACACACTCTGGATTGATTGGCTTGCATATCAAAAGCATGCTCCCAGAAAAGCCCTTTACTGTCTCTAGGAACTGGCCAGCCCTAGGAAGGGTGATCATTCCAGGGTCAGCAAGGCCCCAAGATGATAAATCATCAAAAATACAGAAAATAAAAAGGCATGAACAGTACAGGGTGGTGTTGATTCATATTTTTTCTGCCCAGGAAGATGTGGTTCTGAGAGCTTGGGTAGCTTGATGGGGCTCCAACATCAGAAAAAAGGAAAAGCAGTAGAATTCAGACTGCTGGACTCCTTTCCAACCTGCTGTGGGCAGCCTCTCTTTACCACAGTTGTACCCTTTGCTTTGTATCAAGAACATCTCTTGTCCAAGAGCTATTCTATTCAGGACTCTCTTTCATAGCAAGAGAGAGAACCAAAACTTAAACTAGTTGAAACAAATAGGGCCATTTATTGACCTCTGTAGTGGGAAGGACCAGGTTGTGGATGAAAGCTATAATGACAGATCTTTCCTCTACACTTACCTTTGCTTTTTTCTCATCTAACTTCAATATTTCCTCTTGCAGACTTTCTTTCATCACAAGGTTGGACTCTCAACTTCCAGAAGTTTCTGGAAATTTCTCCCATCTTCAGCACCTGAGAAGAAAGAACTCTTTCCTTACTATAGGAGGGCTGTAATTGGCCTGACTTGGGGCTACTTCACAGACTAATTCTATACCTGAGAAGTGAGGTACTATCATTACCCCAACTTAGACCCTGAGCCCATTTGGGGAAAAGGGGAAAAGGGAAAAGAGATCTATCACTAGATTATGTAAGGAGGTGGTGGTTATCTTTTATTTTTTATTTGAGAGAGAGAGAATGCACACCCAGGGGAGGGGGACAGAGGAAGAGGGAGAGAGAGAATTCCAAGCAGGCTTCATGCCCAGCACAGAGCCCAACATGGGGCTCGATCTCACAACCCTGAGATCATGACCTGAGCCGAAATCAAGAATTGGATGCCCAACAGCTGAGCCACCCAGGCTCCCCAGAAGGTGGTAAGAAGATTTGGTAAAATTCAAAGTGTAATTCTCAGCTTCTCACTTATCAAAATTGGAGGCTTTATTGATTAATCTGAAGCATATTTACCAGAACAAATCACAGGGACATCCCAGCCATCATATAATGGATGGGAAGAAAATAATTAATCTCTTTCATCACACAAAAGAAAAGTGAATTAAAAAAAAATCAACACAATTGTGAATGGAGGCTGAATTCTGTTTCAAACAAACAAGAAAGACAAGGAAAGTACAAGAAGTCAATAATTTTAAGGAACAAGTCCCTCTGGGCAATGCAGTACCTGAGAGTTTAGGTCTTGAGAAAACCAAGCTGACCCTCGAACAAGGAGAATCAGGCTTCTGCAACTGTCTCCAGAAGTTGGTCAGTACAGAAGGGGAAAACCAGTTCCCTCTGCAAACTCTACACTCCTCCACCAAGAAACCTTGGTGTTTCTTGGGCATGAAACCAACTTTCTGCATTTGTGGGCAATCAGGAAAAATGCATTCTTCACCTGATTTGGCATCCAAGAGTCATCCACTCCATGGGGCAAAAACTACACTGAGTGGTTTGTCCTTCTCGGTCTCTATCAAGGGTAAGTAATTGCCTCACATAGTAACGCCTCCCCACCCTCTCCCAAACCCACCTGTGATTTGCTTTAGTGGTTTAAATCCAAGCTTCCATAAGACAAAGTTATTATAAGATTGGAACTCAAAGTGGAGTATGGGGGGCTTTGAACAGAAGCTCTCCTTCTGGGGTCCTAATCCCCCCAACCATCAGTAAAGGAATATGTCAAGGCTAACCCCTAAATGCACCAAAAAGTCCTACAGCAATCAGACATTAGCCAGCACCAAAGTAAAAATGGTTAATGCACATAATGGCTGCCTCAGCTTGTGGTTGGAACTGCAGCAATTTCCAGGTATGTACAATCTTCTCACAGATCAGAATTTCCAAAGGGCAGTGACATGGGCCATTGATTAATACAAATAGTAATGAAGAAATTAAGTATTATTAGCTAAAATGTGTATTCTTGCATTTTGTGTGATAAGCAAAATATTTTTAAATATAAAGTTCACTGAAGGGTTAATCTTTAAAAGGGACTCTGATAGGAAAGTATTTGGAACTATTAGTGAGAGTTGCAGGCCCAGGCTGGTGGTGGTGATGGTGATGGTGGTAGTGATGGTGATGTAGGTAGCAATGATGTGTATTTAGGGTTTACATAGGTGAAAATGTTATATCTTTGTGGGAGGAGAGGAGATTTCTTTGCCTCAGATCCTTGAGTTCTGATAGTGAGAGCCAGATGGGAAGGGGTTTCTAGAAAGATCTTTAGGTTATATAGGGAAAAATATACCAAAACTGAACTCCTCTCCCCAGTGAAATTCTGGGAGACCAGCAAGAGAAGCACATGGAATCACTATTAGAGTTTATTCTGAGGGATCAGAAAATCACCTAGAATCCAAGGTGGGTGAAGTTTTAGCAACTCAGCACATACAATTTATTCATTTTTCAGAAGGGAAATGTGAAGTTTAGAGTGGAGGGTTTAGGAGGTGAAATAACCTACTCATGATCAAATGTTCAAAGCACAAGTGAGAAGCAAAACTAAGAGTGGACTTGTGACTTCTGGTGACACTGTCACCATCTTCACTGTCACACACTGAAAGAGGTATGCCTTTACAGGATTGTGTGAGTTTCTTCTGTTTGACTCAAAATGACGGAAACAAAAGGTGGAAATTACAAAAGAGACAATTGAGCTGAATATACGGAAACGTTATTTGAGAGTTAGAGCTGTACCAAGATGGAATGGGTCATCACGTCGTTCAAAATTTAGTGAGCAAATGTGGAGATGTGGTGAGTCGTCTCTCACTGCAAGGATTCAAGAAAAGCATGACCGCTTGTGGGAAAATCAGAAGTTTCTCTAGCATTGGCTGTGTAGGTGACAGGGAGGAGTTTGAGAATCATGGAGTCTTCCAGAATCTGAGCAGAGGTTTGGAATAGTGGCCAACACATGGTACAGGGACTAGATGTTCCTCTGCTTTCCTATTCCTTTGGCAGTCTTCTATGATAAGCCTGTCCATCCTCAGGATTCATAAAACCTTGTGACAGTTCTCCATGATCACACCTCCCCCACTCCAGTTAGTATAGAATACTCAGGAGGGATATGTTCCTGGAGACCTCACATGTTTCAAGTACAACTTCATCCAAGACTATTGTTGAAAAAAGATGGCAGACATTTAAGAACTCAACAAATATTCCCTATTCAATATGTTGTTATCAGCTGGCCTTTCTTTGGCCATGAGACAATTTATGTGATGAAGATGCACTGTGATACAGTGAAAACGCATGGACTTCGGAATTAGTCAAAATGCATTTCAAATCTTGGCTCAGATATGTAACTGCTCAATGGCCCAAGGAGGAAAGTTTACCTTTCTTGAACCCCTGCCTTTTCATCTGTGTGGTGAAGTAATAAGATATGTCTTTGAGGGTTTAAGGAGGTGGTATGTAATGCATCCAGCCCAGAACTTGATCTCTGGGGTTAAAGCCTTTTTGTCAGCTCTCATTGTTGAACAGCTCCAGTTGTTTTAAAATATTTTTTTCTTTGGCCTGTTGAATAGTATCTGTTTACTTAAATTCTGCTTCTAACAATGGATCCTGCATACAACACTTGTATTTTTCTCACTATGCAGTAGAGCAGATGTTTCTGCCTCAAGCTCCATGTAGATCTTTGACATCAGTGGGGCATAACAACCAATATTTGACCGTGCCTGAGAATTCACAGTGAAGCCCTTTTACTTTGTATTTCTAGTGGTGACAGGTCCTTAATAAATACAAAGGAGTGTTGCATTCTATTACAGAAATAAATACCAGCCGGTGGTATAAATGAATATCTTCTATATTGCGTTTCTCCAATTTGAGGATAGCAATGCAATGCATTATAAAAAAAGATCAATCATTTTGTCATTATGGTCTTCTTTGGCTCCAAACCAGTTTATTGGATTCCTTTAGTTTCAAGTAACAATAAAATAAATTGCCTCTTATATTGAAAGGGAAAATACCATGTTTGAGACAGGAGTGAGATTTTATGGCTGAGATAAAAATGAACCCATTGAAAATACAGGTTCTTATCAATGGGCCAGTGAATTATATGTGGATAAGGTCTATCCCTCCTCTTTATATCGAGCCCCGATAAAGTGCCATTTGGGGCTTGATCTTTGAGGATGAAGGCTTAGCATTTGGATTCATATACTTCTTGCCTTTTAGAGAGAAACAGAATGAAAACGATCATCTGTTCTAATGTCCTTGATTTGTAGAGAGAGAAACTGAGGTCCAAATTCACCCCTTGAAACAACTTCTTCACACATGTGATCAAGCCTCAGAGTTTCTACCCTAACTTGATCCAATGGTCACGATTATGGACTCACAAAGTTTTAAAGGCAGCCTGCAGCTTGGTGGTGATCCGATCACACCTATTTTACAGCTGAAGAAGATGGGAGGTAAATGATTCTTCAAGGTCACACGATTTACCTGCAGATTTGGGAGCAAGAGTCTGCTTGTTTTGGACTTTTCTCGATAATCCCATTTCCTCTCACAGAGTGCTAAGCACCTTGTTGTGGGATATGGGTGAATGTAGCAGAAAAATAAAACATTGGCCTTCCCGCGGAAGAAGCTGGGCTCTTAGGAGACAAGATGTCTCAGGAGACAAGTGTGGAAAAACTAAGAGAGATGATTATGTTCTGCATTCTTCCCTGCCTCCATCCCCATTCGGCGCATCCCTGTCCCCAGGGGTTCTCAGACACACACCCGTCCTGTCCTCCCAGCCTTCATTTTGCAGCATTGCGCTTGTTCAGTTAACTTGTCTGTTTATCATTTGTTTTTATATCCTTGTCACTTGGCCAGGCAGCGCCTCACGCTTTGCAACCCATAAACTTCAGGATTTGAAGCTACTAAAAATACAGAAATGTCAAAAATTCAGAACACTTGGAGGAGAAAGAAATGGAGAATGGTTTACAAAGCTTGATAATGTCCTGACACGCCTCTCTCATCATGGCCTGCCCCTGCCCTTTCTTTCTCTTTTAAATTTGTGGTGACATTTTAATTAAAAAGTTGACAAAAATCAAACATACACAATAAGCCCAGGGACACCGAACATTTGTGGTTGGAGGCTGCGTTTTTACTCACATGGAAACTCACAGCTTGTGTGATTCATTTGTGGGAGTCACGTGAGAGGTGCCGGAGAAGAGAATCTTACGAGAAAATGGTGGGCGAACCCATGCTCTTCAGGGAATAAGAAGAACTGTAGCTGAGGTGGGTGAGAGCCTGCCCCTCTCACCTTAGCAAGGGCCCCGTGAGTGACCACCGAAGGGCGAAGCCATTGTCAGGGACCTCGGCAGGAATCAACCTTCCCAGGGATAACAGGAGCCATTAGGTCAAATCCTAGCACCAGGTTTGACCCTGTTGGGATAAACCGGCAGTATTGGTCCTGCGCACTTGTTAGCAAGACCTGCCTCTGTTAGCATAGTCAAACCAGCAGGAGCAGAAATGGTAGGAAAAGGACCATTGGGAGGAGCTGGACCTTGGCGCTCAGGACCACAGCAGGAAACCTATTAGAACCAGCCAAAAGAACTTTCCAAAGAGCATCTAGGATCTAATAATAGAGAAAGACAGAGAAAGTGTGGGGAGGGCTGGCAACATCAGTCCCTGTGATTTTGCTGCAGGGGTTGAGGAGGGACACAGCAGAATGTACAATCGTTACCTTTGATTGTCACCCACTCCCTTAACCATCTCCCTGAGTGTATGCGTCCAGGAGACTCCGGAGTTATAGAAGAGGGGGAGGCAGCAAGGACAGAGATGAGAAGAGGAAGAAAGAGTAGATCACTACGGGGAACGTGCTACCTACAGAATGCTGTTGTTGGTTGAAACAAAACAGCAACAAGATGTGTCTCATATTTCATTGTTTTAGGCACCATGTTGGAAACAGGGACCCAGACATGTGACTCTCTGCATGCCTTTATCTTAACTCTTATGTCTTATTATAATTGTCTATGTGCCTGCCTTTCAGGAGGCGGAGTTCCTCCAAGGCAAGGACCCTGTTCTTCGTATCCTGTGTCTGCGGTGCCTCGTTCAGGCTCATTGCTGTAGAATGGCCAGAACACTTACCTGCAAACTCACACAACCTTGAGAGCAAAACCGGTGTTAATATTTGCACCTGGACTGTCAGCCTAACTTGGGCCTGCGACTCAAAGAAGCATTGCTCAGTAAATGTCCGTTCAAAAAACGGATGAACTTTGGGCCAGTTCTTTGAGCTCAGGGCAGACCCTGAGGCAGTCACTGAGCCAGCCCACTAGCAGTTGACAGCTGAGGGCATTGTGACTCTAATTTTGTGTCAGTTGGGATACCTTATCATTGTGTGTTATGGGGTTGTGACCACGCAGACACCCAGAGGGAGACAGACGTGTGTAAGGCGTTCTGTAGCCATCCAGACAATGGCAGGCCTCCATCTCAGGAGGAGCATGGTAAGTGCGTGAGTTGGTGGGATCTTTCTTGGCACCCCATAGTCTTTCTGGGGTGGATGTGTATACCGAGCTCACATCCGAGTAACTGCAGAAAAAAAAAAAAAAAGAAGAAGAAAAAGAAGGCAGATAAGAAAAGGGAGAGGGAGTGAATATCCCTGCTGGAGACAATGACTAATTTAAGCAGGCTAAGAGAAATATTTTTTTGCCTGTTCCTTTTGGACGGCTTGAGAACATTCTATGACAGCTCAGCATGCAGCTTGGCACTGTCAGAGGAGACCTGGGAGAGTGAGGGGGAGCAGTTAAGAAGTGGAACCAGAATATCACTGCTGAGAGTCTGGAGATACTTTCTGGAATTTTCTACCTTAGAGATAAATGGGAGATAAGAGAAAAATGTTGAAGAAGGGTAGCTTTCTTCCAGACTCCCATTTATTGTCACTGGAGGCGGAAAAGAAAGGAGTGAATAGTCCCATTTGGCTGGGATTCTTCCTACATAAAGGAATCAGTCAGAAGAACCAAAAACACTTTTTCAGCCTGGTCATGGTGGGATCATCTTAATGAGGAATGAAGGTGCCCATTGGATGATAGAAAACCTCACTCTTTCCAGCTCAGGTTGGGCCCGGTTCTCTGAGCCTCTCTTTCCCATCAACAGCGGTCCCCCTGCTTCACTTTCTCTGCCTTCAGCGTTTCAAAGAGCCACTCTGCAGTGGGTGTGTGTGAGTTTCAAAGAAAGAGGCCACTCATTCATTGCCAGGCAGAAAGAAAAAAAAAAAAGGAGGAGGGGGAGGTTGTGTCCTTCAAACCGACCTGCTCTGCCTCGGGCTGGACGTCGGGGGTGGGGGCAGGGGCTCATAGTTACTGCTCCCAAAGGAGGTGTGTGGTTTGCATCCGTGGGATGGAGGAGGCCACAGCTTGTTCTTCTGCCCTTTACCTTTGGTTTCTTTTTCTTCTCCTCTTTCCTTGGTTAAATATTTGCTCTTGTAACCTTCCGAGGACTGGCACACCTGCTTCTCTTCCCCACTCCCATGCCAGTCCCGGGCCTGTGGCGTATACGGCCTTGGGCTGCTGGGCAACTGAGCTGTGGGGGCGTGTGTGTGTGTGTGTGTTACAGGGCTGTGTTATACGTGTGGCGTGTGTGAATACATGCCGTGCTTGGGCCATGTACATGTGTATCAGATGTTGGTATATGCGGTGAGCATTTACATGTGCTGTGCGTGTTGTGCATGTGACGTGTGCTTTGTTCTTCGCATGAGGTGCGTGACGTATATTTGGTGTGTGTTCCGTGCTGTGTGTGTACGTGTGTCGTACATGCGTGTATACATGTGTGCCACGCATGTGCGTTGCCTGCAGTGTGTGTTGCGTGGTGAGTGTTATGCGCATGACACAGATGGTATGTTTTGTGTGTATGATGTGCACGTGGTGCGTGCTAAGTGTTTATATGTGTGTCATGTGTTGTGCGTGTTTGTTGTAGCATGTGTTTGTGTGTGCGTGTGCGTGTGAGGTCAGGAGTGTGGGATCCCTTCTCATGTCACCCACCTGTGCTGGGTGTGCTCTAGCTTACCTGCGTGTCTCTGCAGCTTCGGGGACCTGATGCGACCACGTTTCTGCAGATCTCACTGAGCAGCACGGAAGATGGCAGGAGCCCTGAGTCAATGAATGAATCACTGGTTCCTCAGTGAACAGCCACTAGGTTTCTTGCCAGTTTATCGGCCATTTCACGTGCCTGAATCTCTCCCTGGAGCTGCAGTCCTCCCCCTTTGTCACTCATCTGTCTTCACTTTCACATTGAGCTGTCATCGTTCACTCTGTTTGCATCCTCCTCCTTCCCAGGCACCCTGAGACGAGGAGGGGGGCGTCCTTCCCCTGCCTCTGCCATGCCCCTGAAAATGGCCTCCCCGTGGTTAACAAAGAATGGCCTGCCAAACTCACTGGGCCCTTCCCGATCCTTGTGTTACAAAAATGAAACAACTGCAGGCATTGTTGAACATTTGCTCCAGTTGGAAATTCTCTCCTCTCCTGAATTCTGCAAAAGCATGTCATCACTATTCGCCTGCCTCCTGGCCCCTTCCGAGCCATCTCCATCCTGCCTTCTTCGTCAGCCCCTGTTTAAAATGTTTTCCACCATGGTTTCCACACTTCAGTCCGTTCATTTTCCCCGGTTGGTCACATTCAGATGTTCAACCTCTATTTCCTCCTCACAGATGAGCCACAAGTGTCCAGATGCAGCCAAGACCCCTTGTGGGTGCAGACCCGCAGCTCCACCTCCATCTGGGCAATGCAGCCTGCACGTCGGCTGGCCCCTCCAACAGCCTCAGCTCGGGTCCTGCCTCTCCTCCTTCCACGTACATACCGACACCCCTGCCGGAAACCCAGGGGAGCTGCTCACCTCCTGTGAGGGGACAGGAGTATCCTCCTCAGAGGGCTGTGGTGGGAAGAAAATGCAGGAAGCCCACAGAACAATGAATGTGGCACCTGGCTTCCATTAGGTCTTGAGAAACTCTTCCTTTCATCTGTATTTAAAAAGTAACATGAAAGTTCATTGAATCAGAGATCATTTTCAGATTGGAGTTTTTAGAGATGATTTTAATAAAGAGCTAAATAAAGTTGTAATATTTAAATGACAAGAGTGAGGACTCTCTCTCCAGCAATACACAGGTAATAGGGCGCTTTCCAGCCTCTCCTTTCCTGATGTTTGGAAATCTGTGGGGTTGAAGGACAGGGATTGTGTTCTCGACTGTGCAGATAAGGAAATGTGAATTCAATGACTTCTTCAGAATCTCCCAGCTGAGCCGGGATGTCCCGTTATCTGCACCAACTCTGTGTTCTTCCTGCCACTTACGACCTGCCAAGGACAAGGAGGTACACAACTGGCCAGACTGAGGGAGCCAGCCAGTTCTGAGCTCAGAGCAGGGGTCAGTGGCTGAATTAGGAGGGTATAGTCACCAGAAGGGTCCTTGGGGAGGTTGAAGTTTTTGACAGCTTTTAAGAAATGGACATGGGTTTGGGAAGAAGAGTGACAATGGTGTGCAAAGTGGGCGCTGTGACACACAGAAAGGTTAGCTGGAGGGATAGCCTTAGGAATATGAATCTGCTCCACAGATTATGTAGATTATTTTGCCCATGTCCAAGTGATCCTGCATGGAAGAGTGGGTGGCGTGGGCGGCCCAGGTGCCAGAACAACTCAACACAACTGGACAAACACACATCTTGTAGTTTGCTAAGTGAAACCATACACATGATTTGATGTGGACTTGCAAACTACTCTCTGACATTTGAGTCATTATTATTATTGTTACTCCTTTCTTACGAGTCAGGGAAGTGTAACGTTCAGAGGAGAATCTGTTAACGGCCGTGTTCCAAGGCCAGAAGGACAATAAACATAAATCTAGAACTGGAGACCTGAAATCTTTTTAATTTGTTTACCAAGCTACATCTGGTTTTAGGCCTTGTTTTCTCCTCTTGGGCAAAACCTGTACCTAAGGCCCTTTCACAGATGTAGGTAAAAATAACCACCCTGCCTACCCATGTCATTGTTTGTGAAATCCATATCGACAATGAACCTGGAAACTCTTTGTAAAATTCAGTGTAATACACAGACCTATAGAGTATTGATATGAGTTGCCATTTCTGCTGTCTTTCTGCCTCCTGATATCCAGCCTTATCTCACTGAGGCTCCGTATTCCTCTGTCGGCAACCGCAGGCTGGTCAAATGAATGAGCTGAGCCTGTTTCAGCCATCAGCCCAGTGTGTCCTTGATTCCTGCACAGGAGGCTCTGGCTGATTGCAGTGCTCTTCTCAGATCAGAAATGTCAGAATGTCAGTGTGGGAAGTCAGATCTCACAGGCTGAGCTACTCTTTTTGCAAAGAGGGCATGCAGGTTTGCAGTGGTGAAATGCTACGTGCCCAAGGTCACGCAGATGGTTAACGGAAAAGCCATTTCTAATAAGTCATCTGTGTTTTTCTTTTCTAGACCTTTAGCCTCTCTTTAGGACTTCTTCATTCACATCACTGTATTCAAACAGAGAAAAAAAAAAAAAGGATACTCAGACCCCTTGTTTTAAACTCTCAACTTTCTGCCCTATGGTCCATGTCCAGGTCCAGGCAGGAGGTGGGAGGAAGGGAACACTGACTGATCATATCACCTCTTGGGGGAGGGTATGAGCTAAGGGTGTTTCTTTCTTTCTTTTTTTAAGATTTATTTATTTATTTTTAGAGAAAGAGAGAGAGAGAGTATGAGCGAGTGCATGAGAGGAGGGGCAGAGGGAGAGGGAGAGAAGCAGACTCCCTGCTGTGCATGGAGCCCAACGCATGACTTGATCCCATGACCCCGAGATCACAACCTGAGCTGAAATTACGAATTGGATGCTCAACTGACTGAGTCACTAGGCACCTTGCTAAGGATGTTTTTTTGTTTTGCTGATATCAGTACTTTGGCAAATGAAACAGGCTTCTGGCTGCTTCAATGAAAGAAGAACACTAGAGAGAGGAGAAAGAGAAAGAGGAGAGAAAGATGGTGATGACATAAAGGAGTGGGTGGAAGTGATGGCAACGATAACGGACACTTGCTGCCCACTTGATGTGTGCCTGGGTGTGTGCTTCACACATCCTGGTTAATCCTTGTGAGAACCTTGTGAGGCAGCCATTAGTATTCTCCTTATAGAAGGAGGCTTAGCTTGACTGACGCATGGGTAGTCAGGCAAAACAGTAAAAGGAAAAGGCAGGACTCGAACCTGGGCCATCTGGTTTACCTGTGCCAGCTTTTGTAGCCCATGCATTACACTATTCTGAGGGCAAAGAAGGGAGAAGTGTTGCTTTGGGATGCTTCAGATAATCAAGACCTCCATGATGGTAGTACCAGTTAGGGGGAGAGGTAGCTGTGTAGAAGATGATCCAGAGGTCTCTGGGATTCAGTCACTTTTTCGTTTGACAAGCATTATTATGGCGTTAGAGGGGTTAAACAAGTAAGATATGGTTCCCACCTGTAGTTGACCTTTCTTGATCTTGGGCTTTTTGTTAGCTGTAAGATGACCCCAATGACCCTCGCCCTTGTTATTCTCCTCCCCTTCCAGTGTGGACAGAACTTATGCATATGATAAATATGGAGTTAGAGAGTTGGGGGAGTGGACACTGACCACTCTTAAGATTCTTGGTTGTAAAAAGAGGGAGAGAAGAGAGTGAACGCCTGGGAGAAGTGCCAGATTTGGGACGTATTTAGAGACACAGAAGGCAGAAGAAACTTGATGAAACCCAGACCCTGAGGGGGATGGGAAAGGAGGCTGGGAACATGGGCCAAGAGTACAGAAGAGATTGTCCTTGAACTGAAACCTTACTGCTTTGTTTGCATTCTCACTGCTAAGTATGGTTGAGACTGGAGAGAATCTCATTTGATCAGAAAGAATGGGAATTTGCAAGCTACCTAGCCTTGCTATGAAATCTGCAGTTTTAATGTTGATGTGTATGTTCATATGCTTCCAACTCATTAGCCTCTAATATGACCTTGACTTGAGGGTATGTGCCTAATGTTTATTCAGACTGCTCGAAGAAGTGTTGTAGCTCTCTTCCTCCTGGGCATATGCTATGATTGCACTTTTCTCTCCCCTAACAGTCAGGCTCAGCTGTGTGACTTGCTTTTGCCAATGAAATATTAGTGTATCACTTCTGGGAAAACACTTTAGAAGCAGTTCACAATTGCTATGTCACCTTTCCCTCTGCCACAGTAACCTACAATGGTTTCGAGCAGGCTGCTTTGAAAGCCTGGGCTCTGGAGGGAGAATGACCCAGAGCCATCTCCAGCTAATCCACGGTGGGAAATTAGTGTGAGCAAGAAATACATTTTTCTTGCTTTAACCTGTTGGGATTTGGGGATTGTTTGTTACTGCAGCATCATCTAGGTCATCCTGACAGATGCAACATACAGTAAAGAGCATCGGGCTCCCCATTATTGAGACATTTCCAGATTGGTGGAAGGACACCATGCCAAGCGCATAGGGACATTAAAAGAACAGCAACAAAAACAGCAACACAGCAATAAGCATAGCAGCAATGAAAACAGAGGAAGCTCTACCCTCCCTGCTCTCTGGGCATTCGTGACAGTTACAGTCACCACGAGGGTTGTGTTGGCTTTTCCAACTAACTGTTCTCTGAAAGCAGGGACTGTCTATCCACATTTACTGTATCATTTCTCTGCAGCTTGTCCTTAGGGTGGAAGAACAAGGGCTTTTATTAACACATTCCTTTGGCTGGGTTTATGATGCTCTGCCTCACTCCCTCTGCCCTGAAGTGAAGTTGAATTATAAAATAGGGCCAGCCTTATCTTGGGCAGCCATGCAACAATGGTATCTGGAGGTGAGTGTTGAAATATGTCTTGGGGCTTTGGGAAATGTTTTCAATTCAACATTCTGTGATCATTGTCCAAAGATTCTTGATAGTGTCCTTTAGGAGTCACTGAATACAAACAGAAAGAAAAAAAAAAAAAATGAAACAACCTTGCGTTCAGATGCCCTGAACTAACAAGTAAGCAAACAAATGTTTAGAAAATAATTTTGTAGACCCAGCAAGGATAATGACTATAGTTATATGTTTATATCATATAAAATATTAATAATTAGTGTCATAATGGATATGCAAATATATTTACATATATTCAAGTTCAGAGTCATTTGTAGAATACTACGTGGGTATTGGAAGACCTGGAGTTAGTTCCAGCTGAGCATTCACCAGCCAGGAAAACTTGGGCAAATAGTTTAACTTCCTTTACATTCCTCTGACCCAGAGAAATTTGCATTCTAGAGATCTGGAATCTGAAGGTTTACTCGTAGAGTGGAACAGCCCTCCATTGGCTTCCACCTCATTAAAGGGAGATCTTCTTAAGGGTGTTTGGTACACATTTCTACCAGGCACTGTTAAAGGCAGAGGTAAGAGATAGTCTACTTCAGCAGGTATTTCTGGATATAGCCCAAAGTGATCCTTTATGTATTAGTGATCCATTGTTGCATTACCAATTACATCAATAATAAACTTTTATTACCTCATAATTTCTGTGGCTCTGAAATCGAGGTACATCTTAGCTGGGGTCATCTGGTCTCTCATAATTAACGGCTCAGCCAGGGTTTCAATCCTGTCAAGACTCGAATGTGGAAGGGTGTGCTTCCAGACTCATTTGCGTGGTTATTAGCAGGGTTCCATTCTTTGTGGGTGGTATGACTGACTGAGTGCTTCGGCTCCCTGCTGGCTGCTCCTTACCCTGTGGACATATCAGTAGGCAGCTGACAACATGGCAACTGAATTCATCAGAGGGATTATATGAGGAGAGAGAGAAAGAAAGTCACAGTGTCTTATAACCTAACCTTAGAAGTTATATCCCATCACTTCTGCTGCATTCTATTCTTTAAAAGAAAGTCACTAGGTCTAGGAGGGAGATCACACAAGGATGCAAACACCAGGAGGTGGGGATCATTGAGCACCATCTCAGAAATCGGCCAATGATGCATTGCAAGCCAGATGTGTTTTTGAAGCTTTGTGCTTTATCTTTAAAATGTATGCATATTTGCAGTTTATGCTAAATTATGTCTATGCTTATTTTAACAGAAGGGTAATGTTTTTGAATTATTTATTGTCAGAAAAAAAGGCTTTCCTAGGGAGATGCACCTTGTTTATCCTACAACTTTCGGCATGCCAGGTTGCAGGCATGAGCTTTGGTTGGAGGATCATGACCTTGGGTCATTTCCTGATATCTACAGTTCCCATCTCATCATTTATACAGAGGAGGACACTTAGGCCAGAAAGGGGCAGTGATTTTCTCAAGATCATCACCCTTTAAGGTAATGTATCTCAACCGCTCTGAATATCGCTTTTCTCATAGCGTGGTTTTGGGGCTCTGGGTTGTGGGTCAGGAGTGGTTCCCTCAAGACTTTGCTTTACTTGGGTGTCCACCATACCCTCCAGCAGCTAGTATTGCTGCGTCAGTGTACTCCAGCAGGGTCCCGCCCATGGGACATTCTTCTTTTGATGCCATAAGGTCTCAAACTCCCAGCACACCCCTCGTCACATAGCAAGTGTTCAAAGAGTCCACTCCATGTATTCTTTTTTCTTAACATGGGAAGTATTGTTTTTTAAAGATTTTATTTACTTTTGACAGAGAGAGTGTACAAGCAGGGGAAGCAGCAGGCAGAGGGAGAGGGAGAAGCAACATGGGAGGTATTGACCATGAGGTTCCCATTATCTACCAGAAAACTTTTTTTTATTACAATCTCATAAACTGATCTCTCTCTCTCCTTGCATGACTTCACCCAGACCCTCATCTGTGCTCTTGTGATTTAGGGTAACAAGCTCCAAACAAGTCCCTTGATACCAAATTTTTCTTCTTCTTTTTTTTTTTTTGGTTAAGATTTTGTTTATTTATATGAGATAGAGAGAGAGAGGGCAAGAGAATCTGAAGCAGACCCCATGCTGAGCACAGAGCCTTACGTGAGGCTTGATCCCACAACCATGAAATCATGACCTGAGCCGAAACCAAGAGTCAGATGCTTAACTGACTGAGCCACCCAGGCGCCCCCCAAACTCTTTTCCAATTCAATAATTCTCCTCCTTGTAATCTGGGTAGGGTTTTTAAAGTAGCTCTCTCTCCCCTACCGAAAACCCCCCAATCTCTTCCCATTTTCTTCACATATGTCCAATTTTTCAGGTAGGCCAAATAGGGACTCTATGATGGGGTCTCTGGCTTTGTTGGCAGCTTCATCTCATGCCTCTCTTTTGCATGACTCCGAGCTGCACTTCTTGAACATTCCCAAAAAGCCAGAGCTGCCTTCAGTCTTTATGCTTCTTTCCAGGCTGTGCCTTCCACTCTGAGTGTCCTTTCCTCGTCCTTCCTCTCTCTCTCACTCATCTGGGAAGATTGACCTCAAGTATCATGTTCTTCACACCTTTTTGGGATCCTTCTCTCCCATGCTGCACTTCTTACTGATTCTCTGTGCTCCACCTTCAACTGTTGCCATTACTCTTGATCTTTAGTATCAACATCCAGAGTAAGCGCCAACAACCACAAGAATCTCAACAAAAACCACAGGGCAGTAAGTTATGAGGGTATTGTTAGCTGAGTTGTTAGGACATCCCAAACACACGTTAAGTGCAGTATACATTATCCTGTTTCTCTCACAGTAACTTTTAGAACTTTATGAGGAGAGTGATGTTCAGAATGGTTGAGATACACCAGGTCCCAGAGCTTGTCAAGGGCAGAGCTGGGAGGTCAGCCTCAGTCTGACTCATATTCTCTTACTATAGCAAATGTCTGAGTTTTGAATGTTGGAGCAAATAATCAGGTTAACCTGAATCAGCATGACCTTTAAAACATTGTCTCTGCAATATTCTTGTGAATGCCCCTGTTATTGATCAGATTTTTGCTACATTTGCTGAAAACCAGAAACTTCCACTTTCCTAATTAAATTTGAGGATTAATTTGAAATGGCTCCAGGAGAGAGGCTACTAGCAACACGATGTGGGCATCACACAGAGCTATCTTCCTGCTTATCTCTATAAAGTCTTTATAATTGCCTTTGAAATGTTCCATGATCTGGTCCCTTCATCTAGATTTGGGGTAACAGCTGTTTACAACAGTGGTTCAAGCATTAGCATGGATCTCTAGTATTCTTTAGAATACAAATTACCCAACCCCCAAGGTTTCTAATTCAGTAGTCTAAGATGGGGGTCTGAGAATTGGCTGGTCTAACATGTTCCCAGGTGATGTTGATGCTACTGGTCCATGGACCATGGATCATCTATTGGAAACCAGTGGTTTATAGAAATTGGCTAGGAGGAGGAGGAATAAGAGGCAGAGGAGTAGGAGAACTAAATTTCGTCTGGTCCCAGGAATTCAGCTAAATAGGTATCAAACCATTCTGAACACCTACGAACTCAACAGGAGGTCGAAGAAAAGAATAGCAGTAACTCTCTGAACAGAAAAGCAACCACTTTCTGGAAGGTAGGACGTGTGGAGAAGTGAATCCGAGGCAATATTCGGGAAGAACAAATATTGTGAAGATGTCAATGCTACCTAGAGAAATCTACACATTTAATGCAATCCCTATCAAAATACCATCACTTTTTTCAAAGAAATGGAACAAGTAATCCTAAAATTTGTATGGAACCAGAGAAGACCCCGAATAGCCAGAGGAATATTGAAAAAGAAAAACAAAGCTGATGGCATCATAATTCAGGACTTCAAGCTCTATTACAAAGCTGTCATCATCAAGACAGTATGGTACTGGCACAAAAACAGACACATAGATCAATGGAACAGAATAGAGAGCCCAGAAATGGACCCTCAACTCTATGGCCAACTAATCTTTGACAAAGCAGGAAAGAATGTCCAATGGATAAAAGACAGTCTCTTCAACAAATGGTGCTGGGAAAATTGGACAGCCACATGCAGAAGAATGAAACTGGACCATTTCCTTACACCACACACAAAAATAAACTCAAAATGGACGAAAGACCTAAATGTGAGACAGGAGTCCATCAAAATCCTAAAGGAGAACACAGGCAGCAACCTTTTGACCTCAGCCACAGCAACTTCTTCTTAGAAACATCGCCAAAGGCAAGGGAAGCAAGGGCAAAAATGAACTATTGGGACTTCATCAAGATAAAAAGCTTTTGCACAACAAAAGAAACAGTCAACAAAACCAAAAGACAACCGACAGAATGGGAGAAGATATTTGCAAATGACATATCAGATAAAGGGCTAGTATCCAAAATCTATAAAGAACTGATCAAACTCAACACCCAAAGAACAAATAATCCAATCAAAAAATGGGCAGAAGACATGAACAGACATTTTTCCAAAAAAGACACCCAAATGGCCAACAGACACATGAAAAAGTGCTCAATATTGCTCGGCATCAGGGAAATCCAAATCAAAACCTCAATGAGATACCACCTCACACCAGTCAGAATGGCTAAAATTAACAAGTCAGGAAACGACAGATGTTGGTGGGGATGTGGAGAAAGGGGAACCCTCCTACACTGTTGGTGGGAATGCGAGCTGGTGCAACCACTCTGGAAAACAGTGTGGAGGTTCTTCAAAAAGTTGAAAATAGAGCTACCATATGATCCAGCAATTGCACTACTGGGTATTTACCCCAAAGATACAAATGTAGGGATCCAAAGGGGTATGTGCACCCCGATGTTTATAGCAGAAATGTCCACAATAGCCAAACTATGGAAGGAGTCAAGATGTCCATCGACAGATGAATGGATAAAGAAGAAGTGGTATATATATACAATGGAATATTATGCAGCCATCAAAAGGAATGAAATCTTGCCTTTTGCAATGACGTGGATGGAACTGGAGGGTATTATGCTGAGCAAAATAAGTCAATCTGAGAAAGACATGTATCACATGATCTCACTGATATGAGGAATTCTTAATCTCAGGAAACAAACTGAGGGTTGCTGGAGTGGTGGGGGGTGGGAGGGATGGGGTGGCTGGGTGATAGACATTGGGGAGGGTATGTGCTATGGTGAGTGCTGTGAATTGTGTAAGACTGTTGAATCACAGACCTGTACCTCCAAAACAAATAATACATTATATGTTAAAAAAAAAAAAAGAAGATAGTAGGAGGGGAAGAATGAAGGGGGGAAATTGGAGGGGAAGACGAACCATGAGAGACGATGGACTCTGAAAAACAAACTGAGGGTTCTAGAGGGGAGGGGGGTGGGGAGATGGGTTAGCCTGGTGATGGGTATTAAAGAGGGCACGTTCTTCATGGAGCACTGGGTGTCATACGCAAACAATGAATCATGGAACACTACATCAAAAAAAAAACTAATGATGTAATGTATGGTGATTAACATAACATAATAATAAAAAAAATAAAAAATAAGCTCTAAAAAAAAAAAAGGACCATCTATGTTCTGCATGGTTTGAATGTCCATTTTGACATTCATGTAAGTAAAAAACCTGATTGTAATTGTGGGCACCCAGAACATATGCCTGTTCTTCATAAAATCCCAAAGCATTTTTTTGCTCATTTTTGGTATACTTTGGATTCCCAAGAATGCAATGAATGTGCAAATTGAAAAGTCACTGTGCTTTTCTTTTTCTCTGGACTTTGCTCTGAGTAGTGGATCTGATCACATTTTGAAAAATCACATTAATAATGGCAATGTTGTTCATAGATTTGTCTCTAACAGTCCTGTCTCAGTCTCCATTGAAAAGGATTCTACTTATTTATACCAATGTGTCTCATTATCCCTTATTTCAAAATGCCACATATTAAAAAAAACAGCAATATTCAGTTGGAAATTATATTAACTTAAAACAATGTCAGTCTGTTATTCTTGCCTTCCCTCATGTGGCTAGCCCTGGACACCAAAAGAGGGGAAGGGAAGATACATAACGAAAAATGGTAAGTATTAGAGACACTTAAATCGCACTCATTAGTTACCAGGCACTGTTTTAAGGACCTGGCATATCTGTACTCAATCCTCACACTAACTCTAAACATACTTATTATCATTGTTCCTATCTTATAATTTAACATGTCACAGAGGTGAAGTCAGTCTCCCAAGGAAGATAGCTGGTAAATGTAGATCTGTGATTTGAACCAAGAGTCCATGTTCTTAAATCACCATCCATGCTAATTCTGAGAGAGGCAGCATCACCAGGAAGGGGCTCAGACTATGGGAGATCAGTGAAAATCTGGAAGAAGGCAAATTCCAGCATTCTAGAAAGTCCTAGAGAGATAACACCTCACATCGAAGAAGGGCCTGTAAAACCAGTTTATTCCAGTACATTGAGACACAGTGAGCATTATTATGATTATTAATTATTAATGATTAGTAACTAAAGCTAAAGTCCACATCTGCGGCCTCTTGCCACATATCCAAGTGTTCAATCTAATGTGAATTGTGCCCAGTGCTGTGTTTCACCTACTCAAAGGGGCACTCCAGAATCTTCTACCCACTCTTCATGTTGAATCCTTTTGTTCCGGTGCATTATCCCCAATTCTGCGCATGACTTTGGTTCTCCTTCCTAGCTTCTAAGGATTAATAACATGTGTGACCAGTTTATCAAAGCTGGTTTTTCTCTGGGGATCTACCCTTCTCCCCATCCCAGACTTCCAGTACCCTGGCTGAAGTGCAAACCTACGGACTTTCATTTAACTAAGATGAGGCAAAGAATCATGCCTGAATTTCTTCTATATCCCACAGAATGAGAACTGGTCGAGTGGGTGTCTCTTAAGATTCTTTCTTGCTTTAATGATGAACAATTTTTTTTTCAGTTTGCAAATGATCCCGTAATTTAATTTAATAGTGTTTATGACAATATGTAATAAATACCATAAAAAAGTATAAGTTGTTCTGGGTGTGTTAGCTTATTAAAATGAATGTTCGCTAGATTCCGTAGCAAGCTTTGGAAACATGGTGCTAACTCATGTAAATTGCCATGACAAATGTGCTTCAGGACCAATAAAGTGTGTCCTGATTCATTATTAATTATTCATTAATAATTGCCCCTGCAATATTGCCCTCGTGTTTTTGATCCTGGAAGCTCTGAAAAGGCCTCAGAGCTCAGCACGTTCATCCTGCCAATGCCTGATGTGGAGTCTTTGAATTTATGCAGACTCCCCAGCCTCCTTCTGGCTTACGAAAAAAAAATGCTTTCTGGGCTCAGAAGGGGGATGCCAGACTAAGCACAGCACAGGTGAGTGGCAGTGGAGCCATCCAAACAGCAAACAAACATATCTCCTGTCTCAGAAGCACATGGGAGCCAGAGGCATAAATATGCAATAAAGCTGCACTGAGGGGAGGCAAGCTCATGTTTTATAATGTGTTTATGCCTTACACAGCACCTGAGATTGCAGGCACAGTCCAGACTAGGGCTGATAGTTTTTTCCCAGGAAAAAAGCACCTCCCCCATTTATAATTTTGGATTGTAGGAATGGCTTTGCAAGATGTTAGATACGTTAAAATACACCTTTGTTTTTACTTTTGCTCTCAAGCTTTGCTGCTTAATTTTGCTTTATACAAACTGCTTCAAGAACAAAAGATTGAAAGATTTGTTTGGCAAAACCATTGTCCTGGAAAGTCATGTCTTAGACCTCAGCAGTCTATGCAAGTTCTCACTGTTTATACTTTTACAGTTTACCAAGTTGACCTTCCCTATTGCATCCAATATGGAGGTTGACTGAATCCATGGAGCATTTTAAGATTTAACACACAA
Source organism: Phoca vitulina (assembly GCF_004348235.1). Lineage (NCBI taxonomy): Eukaryota > Metazoa > Chordata > Mammalia > Carnivora > Phocidae > Phoca > Phoca vitulina. The sequence goes on from NW_022589706.1 coordinate 5,581,679, forward strand.
GCATTTTTTAAATTGAATCCTGATGAAACATCTCTGAGAAGGCATATTTCTCAGTTTACAAGTCAGAAAAATGGGACTCACGGTAGCTAAGGAAATTACCTAACATCATAGTGCAAGCAGGTGATAGACATGGACACTCAGCTCATGTCTTTTCAGTTTAAATCTCGTACTTGTCTTACTCCATTAAAGTGCCTTTGCAATAGAGGGAGAGCTTCCTCTTTCTTTTGGTACTTTCTTCTTATTTTCATTTCTTCTGGGGAGTTGACCTTGATGAGCAGAATCTGTCCACACTGACACCAGTTCATGTCATTGTGTCTTTACAGAAGACAGTCATATATATGCCAGATGACAGTCAACAAGCAACCAACTTTGTCTATTTGATGCAGAATTTACTATGCATCTTGGAAGATGAAAGGAGCTATAAGATTCAGTTAGTCAAAATATTTTGTTGAGAGCCTACTATGCCAAGCATCTGGTAAATTGCCTTTGAGACTATTTGGAGAAATCAGACTTTTATGAATACATCCATCCACCCATCCAGCCCCCATCCAATCACCCATTCATCCATCCATCCATCCAATCATCAATCAGTTTAAGTCATTTAAGTGCTACATCATATGTAATAGGGCCCCCTTCAAAGAAAGAAAAAAGGGAGAAAAAAAAAAAAACAAACCTCAACAAACAAAATAAGTAAAACCCCTCTGGGCTTAATATATTCAAATTAAGACAAAGAATTATCTTCTTGAAGCATATTGCTCCCATTTATGTTTTCTTCATCTTAGTAGGGGCCAGCTACTCACTCAATAAATTTATATCCATAATATATGTTGAATTTGTATAGTGACCACAATTAGAATTACCTTGGCATATTGGACTGTTTTTCTTGCATTCTTATGGTCTATATTCCAGGCCAATGAATATAGCTGGCCTCCAATATACTCCTCAGAGTTTTAACTCCTTTTCTTCCTAAGATGCAGAATCCTTTTCAAGAAGGAAATGCTTCAACAGTCGCTTTGAAAGCTTTCTTAAATGTAGATTTACTACTATTTCTAGTTATGACACAGCTATTAGCTTGTAGTAGTACACCTAGTCAGTGTAACTGAATACTTAAAACATGAAATATGTAGGTGTGAAATCAATTGCGGCAAGCCAAGTTTTTTTTTTTTTTAAAAAAGCACTCCACCAAGATTTATTGGCATTGATTTTATTTTATTTATTTTATTTTTCATTAGATTTGTACTTCAATTTCAGCACTTCAATTTCTTATTAAGAGATTGCATAAAAATAAGTCTTTATGCAAAGGTCTCATTTAAACAAGGGATGGACACAAATCTGTGAATACATCATTGTAAAAATGAATTATTTACCCCAAATTGAAGCAACAAATAAGAAGAGTTAATGTTTACTGGGTCCTTATTAAGTACCATGCATGAAGTACATATGCAATTCTAATTCATTTACCTTCACAACAGTTCTTTAAGTTAAATGGCAACTTGACCCCATCTTATAGGCAGTCAGGACATGTGGAAGTTACGTAGTCCATCCAAGGCTACTGAGCTAGTCAGTGCAGAACAGGGACCCAAAGCCAGGTTGTCAGAGTCCTGCTATTGTTCTTTTCATTAAGGAGTCATGGGCTCATCAAAGCTCAGTCTTTACCTAATATGAAGAAGAAGCTTACATGTCCCCTTTCTCTTAGCTTCTCTCCTCAGCAAGGACAGAAACATCCAGGGATTGTTTAAAACACATTGGATATCAGAGTAAGCCACCTGCTTCCCTGTAATCTAGAAAAGTGTTAAAAAAGGCATTTCTAGGAGGGAGTGAAATATGAGAGTTGGTGGGACCCTGGACATGCCATTTGGAAGGACAAATAGAAAATAAAATGAGTTTTTGACTACAGTAGTAGCCCATTTGTGCTCAAGATAAAGTGACAAGGGATAGTGTAAAGTAGACAAGGTTTGAGTGAGGGTACAGGTGGACTTAAAATTAGATTCAAAAGGTAAAAAGACAACTCTGAGAAAAAAAGTAGGTGGGTAAAGACATCTGTAGATATTGAAAAATCTGGGAGCAGTGGGCTGGTGGTTGTGGGGCTATGTTCCTCTCACAAGCTATGGATTATATGGTGAGGCATGATCTAGGACTTCAGTGGACTGTGACTTGGCTTCTATTACTTGATGTTGGTTCTCTCCACCTGATTCTGGAATGTTAGACTCCCTAGAGAATTGTTCCCCAACTTTGTTACTTGGAAGATGAATTTCTTTCCTAGGGCTGCTGTAACAAAACCACAAACCTAGTGGCTTACAACAACAGAAACACTGTCTCACACTTGTGTCAGCTAGCTGCCCCAAATGGAGGTGTTGATGAGGTTGGAGTGTTCTGGAGGCTGTGAGGGATAATCTGTTCCAGGATTCTCTCCTCACCTTGGCATGCTGTGCTTCACAGATGTATCACTCCAATGACTGCCCCCATCTTTATGTGGTTGGCTTCCCTCTGTGTGTCCCTGTGTCTTCACATGCTATTCTTTATCTCTGTGTCTGGATTTCTCTCATTGTGTAAGGTCACCGGTCATATTTCATTAAGTAGACCTTGTTAACGTGCTTAAATTTGGAAGACCCTATTTTCAGATAAGGTTACTGTGCAGGTACTTACTGAGTGTTAGGACTTCAACATATCTTTTTTGGGGAACACACTTCAAGGCCTAACAGCACCGTTAGTGGATGTGATGCTTTCCCATATGGCAGTTTTCTAGACTTTTTAACTAAGAACCAAGCTTTAGGATTTTCAACACCAGATTTCACTGGCACGATCTGATGCCAGGCCCAGATACAAATAAATTTCTTCCCACTCTATCATCCTGGGAAATTACTTTCTCACTAATACTGATGAGCTTCCCTTAAAGGCTATGATATATGTTTCAGAGAATAGCCCCATGGAAATGAGGGTAGGGGCCACAATTATTCCTGTTTGTATCCTTGGTAACATACATTACCTGGGACCAAGCACACACTCAGTAACTGTTCTACAATTGCATGAAATTGCACAGAGCCTCAAGGCTACTGAATATCAAGGATTATTTTGAAAAAATCAGGTATCTTACCATTAATTTTTAAACTCCCTTCTTAGTACACTCTAAAGCACACTCATCTTAGACAGTGGTTTCCAAACTCAGTTCTCACCAGTGATCTGCCATTATCAGGTGTATCACCTAAAAGAAAAGTCTTCCAGATGTCTAATTTTTCTGTTCTGAAGCACTGTCTTTAGAACATAAGGTATGAAACCAAGAGAGCAGGTTTCAAAGACCAACCCCTTCATTCACTGACTTTGTGATCTTCGGAAACTTAAATTAACCTCCCTAAACATCAGTCTCTTCATCTATTAAACACAGATAAAAATAGCACCTGTGAAGATTAAGTGAGCCAATTTATGTAAAATGTTAGAGAATACAGCCTGGTAAACAGTAACACAAGGATTGTGGTAGGTTTCTGTGGTCAAAATTATTTCAGGCTTAAGGATTTGTATGTGGTTTCACATTTAAAGCTCATAACACTTTATGAGGTAAGTATGACTTTTTATCCCCATTTTATAGCTGAGAAAATGGACATGGGGGGTTTAGAAGCTATCTCAAGCACTCATGGCTTCAGAGGAGTAGGAGAGGGACAAGGGCAGGTTCAGGCCAGGCCAGTCTGACTCCAAAGCCTTGTTGGTCATCTCCTCATCCTGTTTAATATGTTATATTATTTTAGATAATACAAGAAAATATGTTTTAGCTTAACATCAGATGGAAAAAACGAATTTAACTTTAGAGTGTTTATTTCAATGTGACCCTTCAAACAGTAGTAAAATAAATAAGCAAATAAACAACAAAACTGAGTTCCCTTGGCAGGCAATGGACAGAGCCTGGATGTCACATACATTTGACTTCCACTCCAGCTCATTCCATTGTCCATGATGCAACTGTGACTATCATAACTTCTCTTGGGTGGAAGAATGGACCGCTGGGCAACCATGTGCACCTAGAAATAGCAAAGTTCCAAATGGGGTACAGCTCAGTTTCAGTTAGAAGAGGATTTTAAGCAATTCACCAAAGCGTAATACATATTCAGTGACAAAAACAAGTAAGGAAAGTAGGGTGGAGAATCATGTGATTAAGTGTGTTGCCAAACCTGAACATAGGCAATAGATAACAGATATCTAAACTCAAAAATGGAGGTCAGAAATCCAGGCTAGCAAGTGTTGATGAAGAGGCTACAGAAGGAAGGAGGGGACCTTGGAGAAGCCATTTGTGAATGATCTCTGGCTTCATTGTACATCCCCTGAGAGTCTCTCTCATAAAGAAGCAGCTCATTAAGAAGAAGGTCTCAATATCTCATATCATATACTGAGGACCAAAGTATATAGGAATTCCAGTTTCAATGGATAGTTCTTCCCTCTTCACTTGTCTGATTGCCCTGGAGGATGGTGAACATGAGGCCAAATGCATTCACCTTGAGGATGCTACAAAACATACATAGTACCTAGTGATCTAGAATAGAATATATGAGTTTACCTTCCTATACATAATCAGAGCTTTGGGGTCTGAGCCACAACAAGCTGAACCCAATTATTATAGGGGAATCCACAGTGAAAGAGAAGATGTCTGAAATGAATGTGGATCCCAGACATGCATTGGTGGACTTAGTCTCTATTATCCCAAACCTCAGAACAGTTAGAGCTCTAAATTTTATGTCTACTTCACTGCAGGTTTTAATGGAGGAAGTGATTAAGACTGAATTTTATGCATGTTTGGGACTATTTATTTGGAAAGAAGTTGAAACAATTTTGTTTGTTTAATGTAGATGGATGACTAAGTCAGGAAAAAAACTTGGAAGAGGTTTATTGATCTGCTTTTTCAGATTAAAGAGTTTAGGGAGTAAGATGGCTTTGAACAACCCAAGGCTCCAAACCCTCAACTGCATATTTACATCGTTGTGACAGAGATACGGATTCATCAACTTAAGGCTGTAAAAGGAGAATATATATTTCAACTCTGCTGCTATTTTTGAGGAAGTACAGGTGCTCAGGAGCAAGCTGGACATGTGGGTTGAGCACAAGAAGACTTGAGGCTACACCTCATCCCCATCGCTAACTTAGCCTGAAGTCGGTGGAATCACAGCTGTCAAAGAACTGGTGATCTCTTCGGTGGTAATGAAAACCTGATGTCAGAAACAGCTTGTAGATCTGATGGACATGAATTATGGCTTATGTTTAGACTCCAACTATCAAGATGTATCAGTCATTTAGCATTGACTTCATCTTTGAGGTTGAGCTTCCAGAAAATCTCACTGAACCAAAAGTGAAATATGGTTGCCAGGAAGATGGCATAGCGCAAGAATTTGGAGATGGGTACAAAAGTCCCAGAAATATCCAACAATTTGCAATTATGTGACCAGATTCTCAGATGTTGGGTCTACTGTGAGAATGTATTCCCTTTCATGAAATGACTGACATGGGGACTTTGAGCCACCTTCAATGATACAATCTTGGAATTAGCGTAGTGATGGTGCCTCACAGAATACGTCATTTTCAATAATTGTATTCTGATGGACTTGATCAAAATTGGTCAAGGACAATCATTAGATCTACAGAACAAGCACACTCTTAAGAATAAGATTGACTAGGTTTATTTAGACTGTTTTTATATTACTGCTACAAAATCTATTTGTTTAAATAGCTAATAGCCTCCTAATTTCCATTGCTATTGATCAAAATTTCATGAGGATTTTTGATCAAGGGAGCTACCATTGAGAAAATAACGTACGTTTGTGGTAAACGCCTACGATTTTGTTGAATTTCCAAGACCTGTGACCATCACTGTTGAAGAATTTACAATGCTGACTGCTCTCTACTTGAACTTTCTCATATTGCCACCTATTGAGAGCTTTTGGGCTTCCTAGATGCTGCAGCAGAGCTGTGCACTAGACTTCACTATTTCTTCTGACTTCAGAATCTGTTTTTTTTTTCTTTCTGTTGTTTGCTTTTAATCTGAGGAAAATATCTATTCCCTATTTAGCTTAGTTTCAGTTTCCTTAATCATAGATCTGACAAAAGTTTATTTGGTTTCCTAATAACCCTGGAAAGTTCAAAGCAAAAACCATTCAGAGGCCACCATTGGCATTTTAGAGAGTCACTGTGAAATAGTCCCTGTGTTGCCATGGAAATGTAGCATCTCAGAGTGGGAGAATAATCTGGATTTCATAGTCTGCTTCATTCTTTTATTAAGAATGTTGTTTCAACTACAATGGCACCAGCAGGGTGAACTATAACATCTCATCTAATGTAAATACCTTTCTTCTTGTCCTTCCAAGTTGTGGGAGTCACTGACCACATTTCATCCTTGGACTCCAGTGAGGTTTAAATTACACAAGCAAGAAATAGTTATTACTTCAAATGCTGAAGATTGTTGGGGACAAGGAATGATCATTTAGAATCAGCACTGATGACGGTCAGAAATTAGACACAGGAAGATGAAATTCTAAGTCCCCGGTGTGTTCTGAAAAGTTAAATAACTGTCTTGCATCAGTTGGTACCCTTTTGAGAGGGTCTGGGATGGATGATTGAGGAATAAATAAATGGAAATCACTTTTTAAATTAACACAAGACGGGACAAGAAAAGAAAATCAAAGGATGTATTCTAATGAATATTGAAAATAAGCCAGAAGAAAGATTCAGTATTTACTTTAGGGTTTTGCTTCTCTTTGTGTCAAAATTGTCCTAGATTTAAGTACAAATATAAGATTTTTTAAAAAGTGGAGGAGCTGCATGAGACAGGTGGATGCGTAGAAAATGTCATGTGGAACTCAAGAGCAGAGAGCTTGCGAATAACTATGTTCTCCTCTGTGACTGCAGTTAAACTATTTTAAAACTCTGTGTCTCAGTAGAAGAATGCTGACATACATCAGAGTTGTTCAACTGCCAAGCCATGGACACAGTATTGGGCATAGCTGGAACAAGGTGGACTTATTTTCTCTCATTTACTTTTCTTTCTTTGCTGCAGATCCAGAATCATGCTGGATCCAGATCCAGCTGCCAATCATGGCTGCTGACAGCTCTTGAGTTTCATTCACTTTCAAGACATTACCTGGATTCCCTGCGTCAAATAGGTAAAAATGCTGGGTCAGGGCTCTGAATGATCTGGTCTGGGTTATATACACACTCCTGGTTGAATCATTGTAGCTAAAAGTTAGGTATCCTGATAAAGAGAATGTCTGTTTCTCTTTGTGGCAACCATGTGGTGAATTAGAGCATCTCACAGCAACCTGGGATGGAAGACAATCCTCTGGGTGGGCAAACACTCCCATTCATCATGTAATTGAAGATGAATTCCCCTCTTTTTGACTGTTATTAAGATTAGTGCACACTTTGCTTCCTACCTCTAGAGGAAAAAGTAAGACTGCATGGTGCAAAATGTGTGTGCTCTGTAAAGTTCATGAAGCAGGAACCCTGCCTGTCTTGTTCATCATTACACATCCCCACCTAGATTAGAACCTGGTTCTATGGAGCCTCAATAAATATATATTGAATGGATAAACAGGTAAACAACTGGTTTTATTCTATTTTTTCCTACTATTTTATTCTTCTCTTTTCTTCCTTACTAGTACTTTATCTTGTTGCTTTGTATATAATTTTGAAATCCACTTCAATTCAAAAGGATAAGGAAGGGGATTGTTGGGATTTCAGGTGGCCATAAATAATAATACTTCTCTTTTTATCCTGAATTTAGAGCCATTGAGGGTAAGATGTAGGAGAAAGTCTGAGGTAGAATATGACTTTAGGTTTGCAGCCAAACAGTCTTGCTTATCCTTCACCTCAGAATTTCATAGACTTGTCAACCTAGTCATTCCTACAGATGGGCAACAACAGGCATCCCCTGGCAGGGGCCAAGCAAGCCTTCTCAATTTCTTCTCACATGTTCACTCTTCAAGTAAATCACTCCTTTTCTCTGGGGAAACAGTGAAAGTCAGAAGAGAGACCAACACTCTTTGTGTGCTACAAGTCTCTCCACATGGAAACCAAGGTTTACAGGAGGGATGGAGAATCTTCCCTAACAGGTATAAGGAAAGAAATGGAGGAAGGGAGGAAGGAGACAAAACAAAAACTGCCAAAGAAAAATAATAAGACAAAACTGAGCTCTGATCTGGCTACTCCTTTGAGGTAGTTAGTGCTAATGGCAAATCTCATTCTCCCCCAACCCCATCTCGCTCTATTTCGGAGAATGTTCTCTTTTCTATCTTGGCTTTGGATTTCTGTCCCAGTGAATTAATACCATTGCTCTTTTTCTGGGACAAGTGACATTTAAAAATTAAAGCAGAAACTGGCAAAGATATCAAGCCTACCTATCATTGCCAGTTCAAACAGCCATTATCTTAATGTAGCTATAATTACTAAATAGTTTCAAAACCATTTGGATGAGAAGAAATACGTGGTTTTCACTGACAATCCATCCCATCGATATGAGAATCACTAAAACCTTTTTCTCTTTTCTGCTGTTTATAACTGGGAGTAGATAGGAAACTGGAATTATGTTAACTCAGTCAACAGATATTCATTGACTTTCTACTATATATAAAACATGGTTTATCTCAAATAATGTAAATTTGGATTTATATGTATATTTTTAAAAAGATATTTAAGAGCACAAAATAAAAGCATTACAAGATGGCCCAAGCTCTACTTCCAGATGAGTTATATGGCCAATATATCAGGATAAAGGAGAGAACTAAAACAAAAACAAAAACAAAACAAAACAAAAACTTCCTTGTGCAAAATTTTACCTGTTGCAAAATAAGCACAAACAGGAGCACTGGAATTTATGGGGTATTAAAGGAGGCATAAAAGGTCCCAATATTTGCTAAACTCTAAATAATTAGTTAAAGATTATTCCTCAAGAGTGGAAGAAAATTTTTATATGAGTCTATCAAGAACATCCACAAATGTCTAACAAAGAGTGTTCTTTCACAGACTTCAAAGTCCATGAAAATCTATCTTTCCTAAGTAGTAGTGGGGGAAATAAAGGTTTAGTTAGGCAAGGAATGAAAACTGCTGCAAACTAGGGATGAAAATAGCAGAAGATACAAGAATTGTACTTTAAATTTTGCTTCAGGATTTTTTTTTCTGAAAATATCAATGTAAACATCATAAGTTAATTAATATTTTCACAATTTTAATAAAAATAATGTCTTCCTTTAAAAGCTGACATTTACTGCTAAATTCTCTGAGACTCAGCAATCCACATCTGGAAATTAGGTATTAAAGCAAGACCTAAGGGTTCCTACCAGAAAATGCAAGTGATAATATCAATTGACCTCTAGAGGGCTCCCTACAAACCAGATCTTATTCATGACGTGATCTCAGACTTCTTCCTAAAGGTGGTTTACGCAGATTAAAAATCTTTTCATGTGGGGAGACTCATGCCTGCCTTGCTTCTCCGAATGACAAATTAATCTTCACTGATCATCAGACATAGTTTGGTATGTTCCAAATCTTAAAGCAGGTCATTTGCCATCTCTGTGGTGCTGAACAAACTGGGAATTCCTGATGTATCAATTTACCTCTGTACCCAGCACCAAACCCAGTGCCCGCATAGAAGCAGATGACCAAGAAATGTGTGCTGATTTGAAGAAATTCTCTCTCTCTCTTTTTTTTTTTTTTTTTAGCTCAGATGGTTCTTGGTAAATGTTATTAGCACAGGATGGAGCTGAAAGGAGTAAAAACAGATTTGACATTTTTGTAGCTTATAATAATTAACACTTCCATGCACATTATCTTACTGAAGCCTTAAAATATTAGCAAATTAGTTTTTATTATCATGTACATAGATTACATGACTGAGTCTAAGGAGCTTGATGTAATAAAGTGGAAATTCAAATTTAGTCTTTTGATTTAAATCTGAGTGACCTTCTCATTGACTCATTGTCGCTTCCGATGATCCAGATAATGAAGGGACAAATCAGTAACCTTTCAATGGGTGTCCCTTGGTGGACAGAATGAGGCATTCTTAAAAAGGGAGAAGGCACCAGATGTGAGTCCAGCTAATTTCTCATGACCTTGGAAAGCTGGTTGACTCAGGAGGGGAACTAGGTGGTGAGGCCTCGATGCATCAGCTCCTGGGGAGACTGAGGGCCTCAAGCCAAACTGTTTAACTAAACAGGTACGAAGACCAGAGACCTGAGCCAGAAAGGAGAGCCATTTTCTTGGTTGACAAACCAAGAGAAATAAAAAGACTGCTAAGATAGAACCCAGCCACAAGATGGACCAGGTCAGAGCTGAGTATCAAGTTGGAAGTGAGAGAACACCGTGAAGGAGAACTAGAGGAAGCAGTCAGGACAGGATCTAGTGGATATGACTTTGATCCCAGGTGACCGGGTGTAACTGAAAAGTCTTAATTTATTCCATATGTGCTGTTTCTATCTTAATGATGCAGTGCTCAAGACAGGAGGAAAAGGAGGGGATAGAAATTTTTTTTTAAATTTTATTATGTTATGTTAGTCACCATACAATACATCATTAGTTTTTGATGTGGTGATCCATGATCCATTGTTTTCATATAACACCCAGTGCTCCATGCAGTACATGCCCTCCTTAATACCCATCACCGGGCTAACCCATCCCCCAATCCCCTCCCCTCTAAAACCCTGTTTGTTTCTCAGAGTCCATAGTCTCTCGTGGTTCATCTCTCCCTCCGATTTCACCCCCTCCATTTTTCCCTTCCTTCTCCTAATGTCCTCCATGCTGTTCCTTATGATCCACAAAGAAGTAAAACCATATGATAATTGACTTTCTCTGCTTGACTTATTTCACTCAGCATAATCTCCTCCAGTCCCATCCATGTTGATGTAAAAGTTGGGTATTCATCTTTCTGATGGCTGAGTAATATTCCATTGTATATATGGACCCACATCTTCTTTATCCATTCATCTGTTGAAGGGCATCTTGGCTCTTTCCACAGTTTGGCTATTGCGGGCATTGCTGCTATGAACATTGGGGTGCATATGGCCCTTCTTTTCACTACATCTGTGTCTTTGGGGTAAATACCCAGGAGTGCAATTGCTGGGTCATAGGGTAGCTCTATTTTTAATTTTTTGAGGCACCTCCACACTGTTTTCCAAAGTGGCTGTACCAACTTGCATTCCCTCCAACAGTGTAAGAGGGTTCCCCTTTCTCCACAACCTCTCCAACATTTGTTGTTTCTTTCCCTGTCCATTTTTGCCATTCTAACTGGTGTAAGGTGGTTTCTCAATGTGGTTTTGATTTGGATTTCCCTGATGGCTAATGATGATGAACATTTTTTCATGTGTCTGTTAGCCATTTGTATGTCTTCTTCAGAGAAGTGTCTTTTCATGTCTTCTGCCCATTTTTTTACTTGATTATTTGTTTTTTGGGTGTTGAGTTTGAGAAGTTTCTTATAGATCTTGGATAGCAGCCCTTTATCTGTAGTGTCATTTGCAAATATCTTCTCCCATTCTGTGGGTGGCCTCTTTGTTTTGTTGACTGTTTCCTTTGCTGTGCAGAAGCTTTTTATCTTGATGAAGTCCCAAAAGTTCATTTTTGCTTTTGTTTCATTAGCTTTTGGAGATGTATCTTGAAAGAAGTTGCTGTGGCCGATGTCAAAGAGGTTACTGCCTGTGTTCTCCTCTAGGATTTTGATGGATTCCTGTCTCACATTGAGGTCTTTCATCCATTTTGAGTTTATCTTTGTGTATGGTGTTAGAGAATGGTCGAGTTTCATTCTTCTGCTTGTGGCTGTCCAATTTTCCCAGCACCATTTATTGAAGAGACTGTATTTTTTCCATTGCATATTTTTTACTGCTTTGTCGACGATTATTTGACCATAGAGTTGAGGGTCCATATCTGGGTTCTCTATTCTGTTCCATTGGTCTATATGTCTGCTTTTGTGTCAGTACCATGGTGTCTTGGTGATCACAGCTTTGTAATATAGCTTGAAATCGGGCAACATGATGCCCCAGCTTTGTTTTTCTTTTTCAACATTTCCTTGGCAATTCAGGGTCTTTTCTGATTCCATAGAAATTTTAGGATTGTTTGTTCTAGCACTTTGAAAAATGTCATTCAGAAAATGATCCATTTTATTCCTACTCATCTGCTGATACCTGGAAGTGAACCTGGGAAATCATGACCCAGAAAAATGTATGCTTTCATAAGTGGCATATGTCTCTGTTAGAAATAAGCATAGGTTGGTGGGACTGTTTCTAGATAAAGCCCGGAGGCTGATAAAAGATATTAAGGGCTGAAATGGACAAAAGGTAACAGGTGAAAGGAGGTGAGTCCCTGAAGGTAAATGATGCCAACCTTGCAATTTTGCTTTGGAATTGTCTTCTTTAGCTTTGAAAAGGCAATAAAATATGGTGGTTAAGAAAATAGATTGCCTGGGTTTGAATCTTGTCTCTATCACTCACTAGCTGCATGCTTTGAAAAAATTTTGTGAAATGGTCTTAATTTATCTTCTGTAAATTGAGGTAATATAGTACCTACTTCATGGGTTGTTGTAAAAAAAAAAAAAAGTCCTAGCTTAAGGGAGAACTTTTTAAACTTAAAAAGTCCTAGTTTTAGTTTAAAATAATCATGTAATATATGTGATTCATTCAGACCAGCAACCCCCCAATAATTTTTTGTTATTAAGGGAGAGGCACTTTAATGGATGAGATATTCTGGGAAAATATAGTAACTTTCACCAACAGAAAACTAGATTGAATGTCACACTCTTAAGACACAGATATGTCTGTCTTCAGGGTCTGTAGGAAATGTCCGCACTGTTCAAATGACATTAAGACTTTACAATACATTAGTGAACCTGCTACCCAGATTGCTTGTTCACTCTCCAACTTACTGTCCCAGGGGAAGGCAGGCACCTGTTCTAATTTATCTTATTCAACAAATAGTTATTGAGCATCTCTCCTATGCCATGGACTGTTCCAAGCATTGAGGTATAGTAAACAGAATTCTCTGCCCCCAGAGAGCTTCCATTCTAGTGGAATTTACTTGAATACTTGTTAATGTTCATCTCTGTGCTTCCTGGCTGTTGTGGAACTGCTGGAGAATGGAAAATGGGTTTCATTCTCTCTCTGAGTGGTGAGGACTTTAAGCCTTTCCACATACTTATTGCCTTTGGATTTTTTTAATAGCAAAATAGGTGAAGTTGAGCTTCTTCCTGGTACCTGCTAACCATCCAGCTACCAGAAGGGGGTTGTGAAGGGAAGTCCAGATCCCTTTGTCCACCAGTGAGCTGAGCCTGGGACCCAGCCTTGTCCTTTTCTACTGGCGCTGAGTGAGTCTTGCTCTGGGTTTCTGGTGTCCTGTCCTAAAAGCCTCCAAACAGTCATAACACAACTGAGAGGGCACTTGCTCAGTCCCCATAAAGCCAATCTGCACCCCAACACAATCACGCTGTCCTAGAGTGACTATCTCCTTGGGGCCCTCATGGGTTGTCAGCAGAATCTTTTGTTCTATCTTCTCCAAAGGTTGTTGCCTTCCCAATTTCCCTGCTATGTGTCCTGCCTGGCACACTGGCATAGACCTGATAAATATTGATCAAATGAACCCAGGTAGTGGGCAAGATGATTGTAGGGGGAATGTGGATGAACAATTGATATTTAATATATTGATGTTTAATGTTTTAGGAGAGACGTAATTTAAATGGATAGATGAAAAATGTTTTAAGTTTAAAGACCACCAATTTTAACAGTAGTACAGCACTGATCAAAGTTTGGGAAATACTGACTCAGGGGCTAATAATATAAACTGTATAGTTTAGCTGGCTGGGTTTTAATCTTATTTCAGACACCAACCAGTTGAGTGAGCTTGGGAAACAGCGGTCTGGACTTCAATTTCCTTAATTGAAAATGGGACTAATAATAGTACCTACATCGTGGGGTTGCTATATGGTTCAATGAAATATGAAACATGTAATCCATGTAAAATGCTAAACCCTGTATCAGACACCTGTGAATGTTCAGTAAATGATGATTATTATTAATCATTGCTATAATAACATAACTACCACTTTGTCAACTTGCACTTCTTATTCTAAGCACCACTGAATGGAGGGCTCAGGTGGGGTAGGCGCAGAGATGTGCGAGGAGAGCCCACCAGTAAACATGCTGAGAGGAGCCTGGGACATGAGTGTAGAGCATCACACAGAATCAAAGAGAAACTGAGGCCCGAGCAGAAGATTTCTGTGGCTTAGCTAATGAGCATATCTCACAGTAGCAGAACGAGAAGACTGGGACCTCTTCTAACACCCTCAAGACTAATTTGCCATGCCAATTTATTTTGAATGATACACTACATCCCTTAAAAAAACTGACCCTTCTTTTCTGAATCTTCAGTTGACAAGTGCTCTGTCCATATTCCGTGCAAAGAAGCAGAAATTCTGCAGAGCAACAAAGAGAACACACACATAAATAAGATGAAGCTTTGTTTAACCATAAAATCTGAAGTTGGTTAGTCATTACATTGTAATCTAACCTGATCTAAACAAGGCCGTACACATATGCCATATAAGCTTTTTTCTCTTCTAAAAATATCTCATTACCATCCACAGGAATAGTTAAATATAGATACTTTGTTTTTATGGCCTTTATTTCTGAAACATAAAAGGTTTTATGTTTCTAATCCCTAGACAATTTTTCATGGTATTTCTGTTTATCCTGCAATCTACTTTCAAGCCATGTTTGGGGGAAAAATGCAATGATTTCAGGAAAGTCTAAAGTGTTTCTCAATTATCGTGAGTGAATTCTGGGACTCACGGAGTCATTTAGCTCCTCTGATCTTAGACAATCGCTCCGCATGACAGGAGTTACTCGAGTTGGGTTTTTATCCTCTTGGTTTCTTTTGAATTCTCTGTGGTGGTTTTCATTTCCTTTGTGTTTCTCTATTGTTTATTGCAGTCAGTTTCATGGCATTTACCTAGACTGGTTTTGTAGCAAGAGTCATTTGAGTGAAGGTTTTCCAACATCAGAGTTTCATTACGAGGAAAAGTAACAACCTTGTAGTCACTTCCAACGACCTCAGGGTGGATTTGGAGGAAGGACCCTGACATGAAACAGCAGGGTAAATTGCATGCACACTCCTCCATAGGCAGGATGACTCCGTGGGTGTGCAGCCTGTGACCTCACAAAGGTCACACTTAGAAGAGCCCTGTCTTTGGTTTAATGCTCTTTGTCATCATCTTGTAATTCTTTTTTTTAATATATTTTTTAAGATTTTATTTATTTATTTGACAGAGAGAGACACAGTGAGAGAGGGAACACAAGCAGGGGGAGTGGGAGCTGGAGAAGCAGGCTTCCCGCGGAGCAGGGAGCCCGAAGCGGGGCTCGATCCCAGGACCCTGGGACCATGACCTGAGCCGAAGGCAGACGCTTAACGACTGAACCTGACCCAGGTGCCCCAATTGGCCTTTGGTTTTTTTTTTTATATTTTAATTTATTTATTTGACAGAGAGAGACACAGCGAGAGAGGGAACACAAGCAGGGGGAGTGGGAGAGGGAGAAGCAGGCTTCCCGCTGAGCAGGGAGCCTGATGCGGGGCTCGATCCCAGGACCCTGGGATCATGACCTGAGCTGAAGGCAGCCGCTTAACGACTGAGCCACCCAGGCGCCCCATCTTGTAATTCTTAATAATTTTTAAACAATCCTCTAAGGCTTATGAAGTTGTGGACTGCCCCACCTCCAGGCTTGATCCACATGAAGCCCCATCTGCTTAGATATCACTGCCTACTTCCCCACTTGCTGGTGAACTCATCACAGCTCATGGGTCATTCTCTGCACAACTTTTCTCTCCCTTCTTCAGGCAGTTAGTCACTCAGTGTCTCTGTGTTCCCATGGCAACACATGCCCACTGCTGGGATTGCACTTTCTATTCCACACCCCATGTGCATGTGTGACTTTCTATCTGTCCCAACCGTGAACTCCAGGGCACAGATCAAAACTGACTTTATCCTTTTGTTTCTCAGGAATAGTTCCTGATACGTGGTAGTGCTCCTTCAATGTGTGATAATGAGAAAAATTTCAGTGAGCATTCACACGATGCTGGGGCAACATGGAGCTTTTCATTGTCACTCTGCATTGCTCTCTGCACAAGATACCATCCTGTCTCCCTTCTTCATATTTGCAGGATCCTCGTGCATCTTGTAATGTCCAACAAAAGGTCCATTCTCCTGGGAAGCCTTCCTTGAATGAAAGAAAGATGGATTGTCTTTCTCCTCTGTGGTTTCTCTACACATGGTAGATGAAAATTCCAATTGAACAATTTAGTTTTATTATCTGCCGTGGGTATGGAAGAGAAATAAGGGACCTCTAAGCTAATTGATTTTTCAGCACAAACTTAAATTGTCTGGTTATATTAGCTTTATGGGTCCAGCCAAACTAGAACCCATAATTTTTTTTTTCCAGATAGGAAAGAGAAGTCTTAAACTTTAAGATAAAGGAGTAGTTCCCTTGAAGTCGGCAGGTGTGCTGATTACTATATTTAACAAAGTAAGTTGAGTATCATGTATGGTACATTGTATATTCTTGACTCTCTGGTGGAATTTCGGTTGACTGTATATGTTTGGATTTATTTCTGGGCTCTATGCTGTTCCATGCTGCTTCTATTACTGTAGCTTTGTAATACATTTTGGGATCAGGAATTGAAAGGCCTCCCACTTTGTTCTTTTTGCACAACATTCCTTTGGCTATTCAGGGTCTTTTGTGGTTCCATATGAATTTTAGAGTGGTTTTTCTATTTTTGTAAAAATGCCATTAAGTGGCATTAAAAAAAAAAAAAACAAAAAAACCCCCCAAAAAACCACTAACCCTCTCTAATAGGCACCACTATCACATTTCTGGGTAAGGAAACTGAACTAGGGAAAGTTGAAGATCTTGTTCCGTGTTTCTTGGCTGAAAAGCAGAGTTATAACTAAACAGATCCCATGCTTTCCCCAGTACATATTTGTGAATTTTTTGGGCTGGGGTGGGGGTGGGGTGCAGTGGGGCAGGGTGTTACTTGTGCTGTAGGTTGAACCTATTTTTAATGTTAAAGATTCAGAAGGCAAAAATCCCTTCTCAGTTAAAGGGTGCCAACTAATTCCAATAATAATCCTTTACAGGTCTCTGCTTGCTAGAAAGTGTTAACTGTTTAGTAGCAGTCATTTTTAACAAGCCCATAACACTGCCATTACATGAATTATACATGGCTTATAAAATGATTATTTAGTCAGTGGAAAATTAAATCCATCAGTGTTTTCCAAATCTGAGCTAGGACATTCATCAGAAAAAACTGTTAAATTTTTAATCAACTGTACTGCGGTTGATGTAGCTATCAGCCTAAATTGCTCTTTCTCTGTCATTCCCCTTGTTGCAGAATATAGTGTAGAATTACCAGCTCTACGATGCTAATTGATTTTTTCTTGCAGAGATTTAAGACAGAGTGACATGCCATCCAGCATTAAAATAAAAAAGTTGCACGAGCTTCAAAGACACATTTCACATATACCGAGTGGTAATTTAATATTTTAGGGTTTTTTGATCTTTCTCCTTGTGACCCAACACCTCAAGCCCAAGTCCACCTCAGACTGAGATCACACTAAATATTCAGACCCAAACATTAAACTAAGAAATTATATAGTGTGTTAAAAGATGGTAAGGTTATAAAAAATAATGCAAGGAAAGAGGTGTCTACTTGTGTATCAGTAATATAGCATAGTAAAAAAGCAGATTCCCCAAATGCACAAGAGTGACTAATGTTCCCTATGAACAGATAACTCACTGGACATTTCTTGCAGTCACAGAGTGGTTTAGACAGTTTCTTGCTTCTTTTATAAATCTCTTCTTCTTCTTTTTTTTTTTTTTAGTGCACTTGAAGTTCTTCTGATGACAATCAAGGGTAATTCTTATGTTTTTCTTCAGGGAAATTAATTTATTAGCAGAACCTTACAAATTTGTCTTTGAATCCATTAAAAGAAGTATTTTCACAGGTAGACACAGACAAAGAAGGGAAAGCATGGCCCTAAGAACACTTCTCTGCCTACAACTCTTTATCAGAGGCATAGCTGGAGGTGGGAGTCAAAAGATTCAGTGCCCACCCATACCCTTGACACAGCATTGCGAATCCCAGGCCCCAGCTGGCATCACGCTGTGGGATTCTGCACAGTTCCAGACCCTTTCCGGCTTTCTCAGCCATGACTTATCTTTGGCAGTAACATGTTTCTCTGGACTAGTGTTGCTCAGATTCAAATGTGCATGCAACTCACCTGGGAATCTTGCTAAAACGCCGAGTTGGATTCAGTTACTCTAGGGTAGAGCTTGAGAGTCTGCATTTCTAACGTACTCCCAGGTAACACTGATACTGCTGTTCCACTTTGGGGAGCAAGGATCCGTGACAAACATCTAGCACGGAACCATCCAGGGTGAAAATCTTGGCAGCAGTCCTGGGTCTGGACCACCATGTCGTATGTGGGGCACCTGCTATTTCCACCAGGTGTGCCTCCCCATGGAGCACCAGCAGACTGAGCAAGCACCCAGACTAGACCCTGTAAGAGGGTGGCAGGGGTGGGGTGAGGGAGTAGGGAAGAGATCAGACATTTCTGCACACTGTTCTAGATGCAGCTCAGGGCATCATCAGGAAGGAGGAGCAGAAGTGATTGTTGTTTCCACTTTTCCTTCCCATGAGCTTTGGTGTGGGCTCTGTCCACCTGGATGAAGGGGCATCATTCCCCTTGCGGAGAGACCTCCCATATAAGCTCAAGGCCCCTTGTTGTCTGTTCCCAACATTTTTGGTCCCACCATAGTCTGGAGACAAACATTTACTCTTTCCCTAACATACCCTGTACTTAGAATCCTCCATGCATGTGTAATCACTATTCCCTCTAACTGGAGTATTCTTCTCCTCTTCCCTGCCTGATGAGATCTTGTTTATTTTTCTAGCTAGAACTCAGATGAGAAGCATGCTCTGTCCCCTGCCTAGCCCCTCCTCACGAAGGTGGGAGTAACACTCTCTCCACCTGCCAGGCTGGGTGTTGCGGTGGTAGCGACTTGATGGTTCTTCTTGCTTCCGTTCTCACCAACCCCACCCCACTCCACACACCATCCCGAATTCTGAAAAGTGCAAATCAGATGATGGAAATCTCCCCTTAAACACCTCCGGCTCCACAAGGAGTCACTCAAACAGCTCACTAGAAGCTGATCTCCCTACCCTGGTCTGGAAGTACCTGTGCGGCATGTCACTGTTTCCTCTGGGACTCCTCTCTCGACTCGGATCCCCGCCTGCACAGAGGTTCTGGCTTCACTAGCATTCCATCTGAACTTGTAGGGAGATGAGCTTGTTCTCACCCTGGTCACGGGCTGTTCCCTCTGCCCAGAATGTTCTGCCCCAGGAGCTTCACTTGCCCATCCTCTTCTCATTCTGGTCTCAGCTCATTGCCCAAACCTAAAGTCGAAGTGGCCTCAGGGCTCTCCCTGTGTATTTCCCTGCATTGCTTCCATCACAACCTTTATGAGTTCCTGCCGTTTTCTTGTTTGCTTCTTGTCTGTCCTCTTCTATCAGAATTACTAGTCCCCCAAGAGAGGGGACTCTCCCTTCTCTGTGGAACACGATATTCCCGGAGTCAAAGCAGGTGCTGGGAGGACTTTCCATAATCTTGGTTGAATCCCTGAATGTTGAAAGTACTTAACAAAATGGCATCCCCTTTAGAGAGAGATAGATCTGGGCTTGAGAGCCAGCTCTGTCTTTTACTGGATACTGAACTCCTCTAAGCCTTCGTGTGCCCATTTGTAAGGCGGGAATAATAAGAGTCCCACCCTTCAAAGCTGTTGTGAGAAGTAAAATCACATAACACATGTAAGATGTGGAGCACAGCATGGCATAAGACACAAGCTTACTTGACGAAGCTACAATTTTCATTCTTACCAACAAGCCCTTTATGTACCCAAGAGGAGGAGTAGGGGTTGGGGGATGCCAGGGGGTGTGAAGGTGCATGCCTCAGGACCCACATGGGAGCCTTGGCCTTCTCTCCTAGCTCCAGGAGATATCACAAAATAGGGAATGTTTATTTAGAGGATCGCTTGAAAGTTAGTGATTATCTGATTAATGACCCTCCCACCAAGGGCTTCTGTTCCAGGATGGTGGGATTTAAGTGTATCTGGACTCAAGGGGAAGACTTTAACCTGCAGCTCTGTGAATGGTGAAATATTTAAAATTAGATGTATGGAGTGCTGAGGTAATTATGTGTGCGGCAAACATATGGCAGAGGCTATATTTCTCCCGCTGAAAGAAACAAGTCCAAATATGTAACGTACACACATTCTCCTTCCTATAAATACACAGATTGGATGATGCCGTGGCAACATTTTGTTAAGTACCAGAATCCCGGAGAAATCACTCAAAGCACGTTATCAGAGGAACAGACGGCCGGTGTCCCTCCTGGTCTGAAGGTATTTCTGGCTGTCATGTGATTATTCTATAAAAAAACCCCACTGAGAGGCAATGGAAGGTAAGCGATCAGTTGCACACTCTGACTTTACAAAAGAAGGTACTGGAAAAAAATTAAAGGCTGGCTATTTTAAAGATAATCCTATCACAGAACCTGAGGGCTAAAAGGGGCCTTGCAAAACCATCAAGACCATCTGCTCTTTCTAGGTGAAGCCTCACTGGATTAAATTCAGCTTGACTTTGAAGACCTTCAGAGGACGACACCAAAATTCAATTATGACTTCTGTGGCTCTGCTCAAAAACCTTGATTGCGTGGCCTCTGCCCACCCAGATCCCACTCCCTCAGCTTCTCCCCTCCACAGCCCACTCACCCCGGGGGCATATTTCAGGCCAGGCAGCCCACAGTCAAGTCCGTTTCTGGCCTCAGGTGAGGACTTGTGAAAGGAGGTGCTGTTAACCAGGATCGGAGTATCTGCCAGGCAATTGCATTCAATATGCTTTTTTTTTTTTCCTTTCTTCTCACAACTGTACAATGAGACACATCTCATTATTTTTATTTTACGGGATGAGGTTTTGAAGTCCAAGATGTTAACTATTCAACCAGGTGACAAAGGTAGTAATTGGAAATAAGAAGCGTTCTCTGCCTGCCTGCCACTCCTTTGGAGCTGTCCCACAATCCTATCCTTTCTAATTCCTTATGCTCAATACCTCCGTAGAAAGCCCTTCCCAGAACTGAAAGGGCCACCATTGACTCTCTAAAGGAGAACATGAAACTTACCCTTGTGTGGGTGAGAGATAGCTGTAGAATGAGAATCCCTATGTTCTAGTCATTCATTCATTCATTCATTCACTCATTTTTTGAAATTCTTCAACATGAAATTGGGAGTGAAGAATCTTTTCCATACCTGCTCAAGCTTGTCATTCTTTAAATGTCTCTATCTCTATCAGAATTACTACCCCCCCATTTAGTTACTTAAGCTTCTGAATCATAGTTTCTAGCGCTGTAAAATAGAGAAATTACCTACTATAGTGGGTGGTCATGATTACGACAAAGTGCTATCTGTGAAGGGCTTGAATCTTTAGCCAGTATGAGTACCCTTCTCTCTGTGTGCAGAATAAAGTAGGGTGTTGGCTCTTCTCACATTCATCACAATCCCTCTTTCACTACGGGAGAAACGTGGCTTCTTTCCAAATTCCTAGGGCTGGAGTTGTAAGAATTTCTTACAGTTTAAGCTCTGTTGGTCTCATTCACTGATGTATGTTCAGAACCAGAATGGGAATGGAGCCAGTCTCACGCAGGTGCTTCATGGATTTTTGTTGAAAACACATATTGATAAATTGAATCTGAAAGCAAAATAACTTTTTCAGAAAATTCTCTGCTCACTAGTTTTTATAAAATAGAATTTTCTTCACACATTAAAAATAGCTGTTTTCCAATCATACTTTTATATGATTTTTATCCTATTATGGTAATACTCTAAGCCATTTCCAAAGAAAACTGGGTTTTTCAAGCTGCCTAAATTTTTTTTCTTTATTTCTAAAATTCCCTTTGTTTCTGCATTCAAGGAATAACCAAGATCTCTAACTTAAAGAATTTCAATGAAAGAGTGGCCTTTTATTTTTTTTTGTATTTAATTTTAGAAATTGGTAATTAAGATAATTTTAGTTTTAGGGGAAAAAACAGTCCTATGTAAATGAAAGTACACCAGAGACTTTTAAAAGACTTGTGTTTCTGTGTTTTTACAATTAGCTACTTGCCTTATGTGGAAAGAATGTTCATCAGTAGAGAATTTTAAACCACTCTGCTGGAATTTTACTGAGGGAGATATCCTGTTTTCATACTTCCGGTTGCCAACTCTGTTTTCTCCTCAACAATCAAATTTCTTTCTGAAATATTAACCATACCTCTATTGTTCACTTTGTGAAATTCGCCCTGCCATTCACATTTCCTATAGAGACTTGGATCCTGGGAGAAGAAAAGTATTGATTCTACCTGAGGGCAGGATGTTACAAGCCCCAGGGATAAAGCTTTGGACAAATGGCAGTGGTCTTGGCACTTCCATTGGGTCACTGGAGAAGTTGACCCTGACATTTGATCGCTCTGGGCCTTGGTTTCCCCACTGGTAAACTGTGTAAGTCGGACAAGTGATTCCTTATTTTTTCTCTAACATTATTATAAATGCCTCCCTCTCTTTTCTCCTATTAAAGATAACATATGTTCATGGTAGAAAAATAAGAAACTTTAGGGGGAAAAAACTCATGTGAAATTATCATCTTTCTATTGATATATATCTATGCATATGTAGAAGTGTATATGTATGTGCTCACACATACACACTCGCTCTCCCACTTACACGCATTTCTTTACGAAAGCAAATGTGATTGGTTATAAATGCCTTAGAGCCCCTTGGACTAATCAGAATAAACATTTCAACCCTGTCCTTGGAGCTTCTTGCTGCCTTTGTCATTCTTTTTTATCTCATTTTTTGGAAATAATTGCAGATTCATAGGAAATAGAAGGAACAGTGCACAGAGGTACCATGTGCCCACCCCTCCCCCAGTTCTGTGGCTGCAAGAAATCTGGTTCTCATCATGCACAATATATAATCCTTACACAATCTTGTTGCACACGTACAGTAGTTTTAGAACTGCTAACCCACATCTGTATGAGAAACAATTTTACTGCATTATAATATTTGTGTGCAGTTCTTATTATCTTGTGCTTTACCAAACATTTTGTCCAAATTCCAGTTTTTCGAAGTTGCTTAGGTCAGTTCTTTGCTTCCCCAGCCCCTTCAGTGTGGTTTTGTTATTTGTTGTAATGTGATTAAGTTTATTTGGTGTTGTTTCTACTCCACTTTGGATTCCCCTGCATTCTGGTTGATTTTAATGATTTATTTTGGGGGTTTGTGAAATAGTCTTATGCTCCTAAGAGTAAGGGCTACATAAGGAGGTCCACACAGAGAAGTGGCCTTCTCTCCTTATACAATCACTTGTTCTTACTCTAAGCTCCTGTCCAGCCTGTTCTTAACTTTCCTTTGCATGTGACCAATCTCTTTAGTTTTTGGTTTATCCTCCCTATTTAACTTTTGCAAAAAGTACGTGCATGTGTTTTCTTATATCCTCTGCTTTCTTATGTGAAAGGTAGCTTACTATAAATACATCTTTGCACTTTGCTTTTTTCATTTAACAGTAACTTTTGAAAATCACATCGTATTAATCAAAAGAGGTCTTCCTTTATTTTTTGTTATACTTACATATTATCCCATAGTGTGGATGTACTGAATTTTTTTTCAATAATTCTTCTTTGAATGAGTATTTAGGTCATTTCTGATATTTTCTCATAACAAACAATGATGTAATAAGTAATCTTGTCCATATCCATGTATATTCCATGCTGTAGATTCCTAGGAATGGAATTGTGTGCTCCGAATATAAGTGTGTAGGTAGTTGGTTGGGTCTTGCCAAATTCCCCCCAAGAAGTGTTGTATTAGTTTGCATGTCTGCCAATAACGTTTGAAGAGAACGCTGTTTCACAGTTTTACCAACAGGATGTATTACTCTACTTTTAAAATCAATTTTATTTATTAGAATAGTTTTAGGTTCACACTAAAATTGAATGGAGAGTTCATATACTCCGGGCCCCACACGTGGGTGGCCTTCCCCACGAGCAATGTCCCTGACCAGAGTGCTACATTTGCTACAATTGATGAACCTTCTCTGACACATCATAACCAAAATCCATAGTTTCCATTAGAGCTCACCCTTGGTGTTGTACATCATATGAGCTTTGACAAATATATAATGACATGTATTTGCCATTATAGTATTATATAGAATAGTTTCACTGCCCTATAAATTCACCATATTCTGCTTATTTATCCCTCCTTCTTCCCTAGCCCCTGATGACCACAGATCCTTTTGCTGTCTCCATAGTTTTGTCTTTTCAGCCTCTTCAGATTTGCTTCTTTCATTTAGTAATATGCACTTAATATTCCTCCAGGTCTTTTCATGGCTTGATAGCTCACTTCTTTTTAGCATTGAAGAATATTCCATTGCCTGGATGTAGGGTTTTTTTTTTTATCCATTCACCTACTGAAGGATATCTTGGCTACTTCTGAGTTTTGGCAATTATGAATGAAGCTGCTATAAATGTCTGTGCTTAGGTTGCTATATGGGAGCAAGTTTTCAATTCCTTTGGTTAAATACCAAGAAGCATGACTGCTGGATCATATGGTATGAGTATGCTTAGTTTTGTAAAAACAAAAAACAAAACAAACAAAAAAAACTACCGAACTGTCTTCCAAAGTGGTGGTACCATTTTGCATTCTCACCAGCAATGAATGGGAGTTTCTATTGCTCCACATCCTCATTGGCCAGTATTTGGAGTTCTCAGTGTTTTGGATTTTGGTCATTTTAATAGGTGAGTAGTGGTATTTTGTTGTTTTAACTTGCAATTCCCTAAGATCATATGCTTATATGCCATCTATATATCTTCTATCTTCTTTGGTGGGGTGTCTGTTCGGGTCTTTCACCCATTTTTAAATTGTGCTGTTCTTTTTCTCACTTAAGAGTTATCTATACTTTGAATAACAGTCCCTTGTCAGATATGTCTTTTGTAAATATTTCTTCCCAGTCAGTGGCTTGTTTTTTCATTCTCTTTGTAGTATCTTTCACAGAGCAGACATTTTGAATTTTCATGAAGTCCAGCTTATCAATTGTTTCTTTTATGGGTCATGCCTTTAGTGTTGTATCAACGAAGTCATCACCATGTCTAAAGTTGGGTGGGGTTTCTCCTATGTTATCCTCCAGGAGCTTTACAGTTTTGTATTTTTTATATTTGTTTATGATCTACTTTGATTTCATTTTTGTGAAGAGTAGAGGTCTGTGTCCAGATTCAGTCTCTGCATGTGGATGTCTAGTCATTCCAACACCATTTGTTTTCCTACTTTTAAGTCTTTTGTCAACCCGAGAGGTGAAAAATGATAACTCAGCATTGTTATAACTTGCATTTCTTTGACTATTAGTTAATTTGAAATTTTTTTACATAAATTAAAGCAATATTTATATGTTCTTGTGAATTGTCTGTCCAAATTTTTTCCTATTTTTCTATTATTTTTGTCTTTTGTCCTTAAATTTTTAAGAATTCCTTATATGTTAGGCTTCTTAAACCTTTGGATATGGTACATGTTACAAATATTTACTCTTTTTCTTCAGTTATCTCTTGATTTTAATTATGATATTTTGTGTTATGCATTTTTATAAATTTTTCTGTAGTCAGTTTTATCAATCTTTTCTTTATTGCCTCTAGATTTTGAGTCATAATTAGAAAGCCTTTCCCTAGTCTGAAATTAAAAAGGAATTCACCCATATAGTACACGTATGGTTCCATTTTTTATATTTAGGTTCCTAATCCATTTAGAGTTTATTCTTGTATATGGTGTGATATGAATGTAATTTTATCTTTTTTTCCAAAATCATTCCCCAATCCCCCTGCATCATGTATTTAAAACTCTATCTTTGTCTGAAGTTTGTCTTCATCACTGTGCTCTTGGATCTACTTTCTGCTATAGAGTCTTTATTATTAATAGAAGTGAGATCTTATACTTTTCTTTTGTTTTTGCTTGAAGAACACTGTTTTAAGTGTGGAACTTTTATAATCTGATTGCCAGTGAACCCTTGCTTCTCCTTAACATGGTAGCTTACCAAGGTGCTCATCAGAAGGGAAGGCTGTCATATCCTGGGCAGTCTCTTTATCTCAGCCTGGTACTCTGTTACTGCAAGCTGGAATGATGGGATACATGTCTTAAACGCCCTTTTCAGAACATCCTTTACTATTCACAGTGGCCATTGAAACTATCTTTCTCACATTAGGAAGCCAAGGCCCTTCTTGTATAACAACCACCCCCCCCCACTGCCCCTCAACGGTAGCCTATAGGTAGTAGACTATGGAGGGTAGATTTATTGTCTGCCTTGTTAACTAATATATCTCAGGGTCTGGTACAGTGCCATACACACAGTGGACAATAAATTAATCTTTTTTAATGATGATGGAGTGAAAGAATAAATGAATGACTGATGTATCACTGTTACATCCTTTCAAGTCCACTGTAGGAGCAGCTATGATATCAGCTTCCTAGACATGAAACACGTATTTCTCAGCCATATTTAAATCAGAAAAATGATATCTTTGATATTTAAATAAAAAAATGTTGTCACTAGGGATCAATGATCTGTGGGTGTTAATACTATGGATCAGGCATTGCAGAAGTTTTCACTTTTATTAGCTAACTTAATTCTCACTACGACCCTAAAAAGTAGATATTTTCAGCCTGCTTAATAACAGGAGAGGGGAAGCTCAGAAATTTTCAGTGAGATGACGCAGCTACAAAATGAAGCCAGGTCTTTGGGCTTCGGGTCCACTCATTTCTTAATAGCATGTTGAGAAGTGTTAAGATTCCTCCCCCTCCCATATTATGCTGAGCGAAATAAGTCAATCAGAGAAAGACATGTAACATATGACCTCACTGATATGAGAAATTCTTAATCTCAGGAAACAAACTGAGGGTTGCTGGAGTGGTGGGGGGTGGGAGGGATGGGGTGGCTGGGTGATGGACACTGGGGAGGGTATGTGCTATGGTGAGTGCTGTGAATTGTTAAGACTGTTGAACCACAGACCTGTACCTCTGAAACAAATAATACATTATATGTTAAAAAAAAAAAAAAAAAAGAAGAAGATAGCAGGAGGGGAAGAATGAAGGGGGGGAAATCAGAGGGGGAGATGAACCATGAGAAACTATGGACTCTGAGATACAAACTGAGGGTTTTAGAGGGGAGGGGGTGGGGGGATGGGTTAGCCTGGTGGGGATGGGTATTAAAGAGGGCACGTTCTGCATGGAGCACTGGGTGTTATACACAAACAATGAATCATGGACACTACATCAAAAACTAATGATGTAATGTATGGTGATTAACATAACATAATAAAAAAAAAAATCTCCCCCCTCCCCAAATGCAGAATCTAGGAGAGTATAATGATGGTCACAACTGCCCATGACCCACCCCCTTGCAATGACTGATGTGCGATAATTTATTGACTATTTACAAATTATTTACAAAATATTTACAAACTATTTCTTGAGAAGGTGTCAGAACTTTGCTGCTTCTTACAATATTATTCACATACCCTGTTCTGTAGCAGGTAATAAATAATTCACACTGAATTTGGCAAGAGCAAATGTTTGTCCTTTCCCACTTTCTGTTGGCTTGGGAGGAAATTATTTTCCCTCTTCAATTGTTTACTGAACAAAAATGCATTTACATTGTTTTCTAAGCCAGCTGTGTGGTCTGGCCTATTTTCCCCCATTGCTTCAATGAATAAATTGTGCAAAATCTCCTTGTTCCAGTAACAGGAGATCCTGCTAAGAAAACATTCAGTTAGACTCATACAATAAAGCACACCAATCTGACGTCTGGGTCAGATTTAAGAAATCAATTCTCCCCTGCTTCCAAAAAAGTCATTTTATTCTGGAAGACAAACTATCATGGTACAACCTGGAAAATGAAAATCTTTATTTAGAACCACTCTGGGTTTTCCAATGGGTCAATAGTTGTATTTAATATATGTAAAGATAGGTCAAAAGCAGTTTCAAATAAAAATATTTTCTCAGTCAGGGCTAACTAGGCCCCTCCCGATAACAACAAGATAAAAATACCATGCATTTATCCAGAGCATTTTATTTTCAGCACAGATGGTCCTGCATTTGTAGGCAGCCATAATTCAGGGAAAGGAAGACTGAAAATTATTTGGATTTGGAGTTAGACATCTTAGGATCAGTTTCCAGCTGAATGACTTGTTAGTCACCTAACTGAACCCTTTCTGAATGTGTAACATATGAAAGCTTAAATGAGATTTGCATTATGAGAGCCTTCTATATGATCTAAAACATCATATAAACACAACACCTTTTATTCCTATCATTTTTCTTGTATTTTTTTTTTCTTCCTATTGACTTAGGTAGGTAGGTAAAGAGAGTAACACCTATAGTAATTTACTTGAGACATGAGCAGGGAGAGCCTTCTGGTTCGGTCTATTTTGGAAGGAGGGAGCTGCAATTGGAGAGGGAGGGAGCTCAGGTGTCTCTGGCCAGTCCTTCAACATTTTTTGAATGCATAGGACTCCATGGCTAGTCTTATTCTAGGTGCTGGGAAGAGGTTGAAGAAGACCAGACTTACCCAGTTTACCACAATTGTGGTGCTGCATAAGGTTCAGGAACTATTATAAAAGAGTAAATCTTAATTCCTCCCCTCAAGGCCCTCAAGCTATATTGGGGGAAGGGGGATGGGAAAGGCTGATGCACAACTAAATAATTGTTACTGGTCTGACCCATTTACCAGGCTTCTCTTATTTTTCAGATTCTTGGCTGAAATCTCTTTTACAAAAAATTGAGAATTATTCTAGAGATTTCTCTCAGAACAGAGACAAGTTGCTGCTTGCACCCAGACTGGGGTACTGGGGTGAGGCTGGAAATGCTTAAAGTGGCATTATATATATTATATATATAATATTCATTTATATATATATATATACATGGGTTATATATATATATATATATATATATATATATATATATATATATTATGTGTACGTGTGAGGTTGCCCCCAAAGGCAAACAGGTTTATTGGGGCCACAGTCCAGGCGATCAAAGCTTGAACTTGGCTATACTTCCCAGCTCATCCTTCTTCATAGCACAGGAATTGGAAGAGCCTTTGGCTGCATGATAAGCTCACCTGCTGGATACTCGGCTGTGGTCTTGATGTTCCAGAAGGCGACCCCACCAGCACCTGTGCGCAGCAGCTGAACAGCCTGATTCACACGGCGTAGTGGGGACACGTCGATGGCCTGACCCCTCCCTGTTTGGGATCACCCAATGCCGGTTGAGTTCTCCCAGAACCACTATTAATAATGGCATGGACCAGGACCTGCGAGGTTCTCACCAGTGAGCAGATGGATGATCTCAAAGGCATGCTTGGCAGTGCGCATGGTCATGAGCTGCTTGCCATTTTTAAGGCGGTGCATCATCACTGTGTTGGTGAGGCGCTCCACAGTGGGGCACTGTGCCTTGTCGAAGCGCTTGGCGGCAGAGCGCCCTGCACGGTGGGTCAGGTACTTGGCATACTTCTCCTTCACCACTATGTAATCCTGCAAGGAAATGTCATTGATCTGCACATCATCGATGCTCCACTTCCCAAAGAGCATGATGTCAGAGGTCTCCGTGACTGCAGGTGCAACCATCACCCACTCGGTCATCCTGAGGACACAGCCGGGGCGTCACAATCAGTCAGCGTGCACCATGCTCTGTCCTGACACAGACAGGAAAAGGAAAGTGGCCTGATTTATAATGCGATGTGTCAAGCCACTTGATCTGTTTCATTCTTACCATCTGTAAAATGGGCATGATACTCCATGCCTATTTGGTTAGAAAAAGTCCAGAAAGTGGCTGGGAAATCATATAACATTGGGACCAAAACCAAAAAATAAAAATAAAAAAAAATAATATAAAAATAAAATAAAATAAAATAATAAAATCAGGAGATGAAACAATCATGTTTAAATGGTGTCCCCTGCGCATGAGCTCATCTCGGAAAGAAAAAAAAAAATAAGCTGATGAGATTAAATCAGCTAGAGATGTGGCATCCCCAGAAATATCAGAAATGTGTGAGCGCTTCGGGCATAATCTGCGTGTGGCAGCATCAGAGTGCTGACAACAGGCTTACCACCCTGTGGGCTAAAGCAGGTGCTCTGGTGATCCCACAGCCAGACTACCGTCCTCCAATAAATCATTCTCCACTGTAACAAAGTTCTTAAATCTTTAGATGGGTCTTAGTGTGGATTATAGCAAACATCTCAGTACATCTTTCTCAGCAAGGATGTTGAAGAACCACTGGGGTGAATTTTAAATACGGTCTTATTAACACATCCCTTCCTATAGCTCAGAAAAAGCAGGAGGCACTCAGAATCCTCCCAGAATGTGGAATGTCAAAACCTGGGTGCATTTTCATTATGAGTGCAAAATATATGCAAAGTGGTCACCCATGGAATTCAAAGCCACTACCCAGAGGGACTTCGGGCTTGGGCAGGTGAGTTTCGGAAGAAATTACTCTGAAAATGCTAGACTGCTTTTCAATCTAAAAAGAGACATGGCTACTGTGTGCCTCCTTACTAGCTACAAAGTGTTGAGATATTAAAAGCAGTTCCCAATTATTTAAAAGGGAATGGGAATGAGGAAGGGGCCTTGACTTTATTACACTGTTTGGCTGTGATATCCCAGAAAACATGGAACTTGAAGTATACCTTCAATGAGTATTGAAGGTTGGGGATGGGTCCAAAACCCTGGACTGAGACCACCAAGGGGCTAAAGGTGGATAAAAAAGGCCCTTCTGCTCAGAATAATCTGCTCCAACTGTAGCTTTTTCTAAAAGGAGTCATCAAGGGGTGCCTGGGTGGCTCAGTCGGTTGAGTGGCCGACCCTTGATTTTAGCTCAGGTCCTGATCTCAGGATCGTGAGATCGGGCTCCAAGCTCCGTGTGTGTCTGCTTGAGTCTCTCTCTCCCTTTCCCTCTACTCCTCCCTCCTGTGTGCTCTCTCTCTCTCTCAAATAAATAAATAAATCTTTAAAAAATAAAAATATAAAAGGAGTCTTCAAGTCAAATCTGTGACTAGCAATCCTAAAATGGAAATGAAAATACATGTCCACTGCCAGATATTTAAAAGAACATTCATAACAGCTTTATTCATAGTAGCAAAAAGCAAACTAAATGTTCACTAACAGGTGAATGGATACAAAAGTGTGGCATATTCGTTCAGTGGAATACTACTCAGCCACAAAAAGGGATGAACTATTGATAAATATAATAACATCAGTTAATCTCATAAGCCTTATATTTGGGTAATAGAAGCCAGGAAATAAGATTAAGTATTATATTATTCCATTTATATGAAGTTTCAGAACAGGAGAAACTAACTGGTATCAGAGCAATAGTTGTGTTGAGGGGGGGCAAGAAATGCCTGGAATGTGGTATTAGGTGAGAACTTCGTAGCATGCTGGAAGCATTCTGTGTCATTTCTGGGGTGGTATTCGCACAAATGTATATGTTTGTCAAAACTCATCAAAATGTACGTTAAGTTTGCATTTTATTGTATGTAACTTATGCTCCTGTTCATAAAACAGGTAGAAGAAAAAAAAGCCATTTTCCAAGTTTAAATACAATTTCCTTATATCACAGCCATCATGAGTTTATGGATTCAATCTGATTTCAAGATTCATCCATATGAGTCTTCTCTTCTCCAAAGCTGTCAATACAATTTCTGTCCTTTACTGTTTTCCCAGGAAGTGGGGTGAGAAGGAAAAGTAGCCTGAATGTGAATGGGCTTTACTAACGGGAGAAAGGGTTTGTCCAACTATCGCTCTTAAAAGACCAGAGAACAATTCCCCCTCTATCAGATACCTAGTTTCAGAGCCTGTTTTAATGATAATTGCCCTGTCATGGTTCTCTTAGCAACTAGCAACTAACATCTGAAATAGAATTTGGAGTTTGAAGAAAAAAATCTTGGATTATTCAGGTCATTTTTCCAAAGCAGCCAGTATCTAGAAGAAGCATCTTCTATTTCAGACAGAATGAAGGTGAGGACAACATAGTTTTACAAGAGAGAGATAAACTGGTTTTGCCCCATACTTTTCCACTGTCCTGATAGTCGCTCAGCAAATTTCATCCAGCCTCTGGCCTCTATTGATTCATTATATGCACGTAAGGTACGGGATGAGTACGTAAGTCTGGATATGGACCAACCAAAGTGAATTCTCTGCCACATAGTTTATGATTTCTCAAATCCTGAGAAAGTAAGCAATCTTGTGTCAGTTGGTGTGAAAGTGCAAAGTGGTTTCAAGTAAACACTAGAAGAGCATGGGTGTTCTAATAATAATGATTAATCACAATGTTTATGCTCCAGTTTCTAGACTTTGAGGAATTCCTTTCTCTGACTTGCAGTCGTAAGATGGTGCTGATGCTGCTGATGATGGTGGGGGTGGTGATGCAGCTGCTTAGGAGCATGTTGGCTCCCAAGTGCAATGTGGGGAGCAAATTTATTGCTTGCAGTAATTTCGCACTAGGAATTTCTTTTTTTTTTTAATTTTATTGTTATGTTAATCCCCATACATTACATCATTAGTTTTAGATATAGTGTTCCATGATTCATTGTTTGTGCATAACACCCAGTGCTCCATGCAGAACGTGCCCTCCTCAATACCCATCACCAGGCTAACCCATCCTCCCACCCCCCTCCCCTCTAGAACCCTCAGTTTGTTTTTCAGAGTCCATTGTCTCTCATGGTTCTTCTCGCACTAGGAATTTCATCTTGTGGTTGGAATCCCTCCATTCTTTTGCTCACACTGTCTGTGCTATTACACCCAACATCAAGACTCTGTTCTCTGCCTAAATGACACACCCATTCAATTTTATCTTCTCTAGCTCCTGGACATGCCCCTTTCCCACCAGTGAGCCTTTTCTCTGCACCATCGCATGATCTCTATATGCTTATTCTTATACTAGGAGGGCTCTATCCCACATGAATAAGAAGCCCCTAATTAAAAAGGACCATTTATTATCTTTGTGTATTTTTTTTTCTTTTCCAGTGTTAGTTGAGTGCATAGGAAACACAAAGCACTGTTACTTGACAAATGTAAAACCACATACCCATTAATAATGCCAATGCGTTAATATATACAATGTAGATGAGATAATAAAGTTATAGAAAAACTATGGTCATGAACAACTGAATTTGCTAAAATGGCTGTATTATTGGACATTGGTTTTCAAAAGTTCAGAAGACGGCAGTGAAAGTTTTTATTTTAAGAGCAATCATTGAAAGAATCAACTGACCTTGCTCTTCTCTGTCTCAAGTCAGAAAATAAACAGTGAAAGTATATCTTAGTGGTTTGCAAGTGATTCAGAGCAGGATGCTCAGCTATTAGAAAGCCATCGATTGGGCTGGAGGAAATGAGTTGGCTGCAGCATGAGATATAAGCCAATGCTCAGGATTGTGAGGTCAGGGAAGGGTGCCAAGGTACACCACATTTCTTGGCAGGAATTCAAACTCATTGCTAAAGGCCTGCTCTTATTCTGAATCCAGGTTTTCTAGCCTTTGCAAGACTCTTACTTTGATATTCAATATTTTTTATTCAATTTCTTCATCTTTCAAGATTCTTGATATTGTTATAAAATCTTCCTCTTTGATTACTGTCCCCAAACCCACATTTTTAGGTTAAAATTAATTCACTGCTTTTAGGCTGACTATTCTTTTAGACTGACAATCAACTTTGTTCAGAGACTCTATTTTCAGAAATATCTCTCACTCTAGAAAATAAGCAAGTTTGCCAAGAGTATCACTCAGTAAAAAAAAATATATATATATTGGTGGTTCAAGAATATCAAAGCCATTAGCCACTCTCACCAGATGGCTTCAAATAAGGTGTATTGGGAAGGGTCATGGCTGAACGGGAAACCAGCAGACACAGTTCTATTCTGGGCTTGACTTCCATGTGACCTTGAGCAATACACTCAATTTTTCTACAGTTCAGTTTACTCAGGTTTTAAAAAATTGGAATGATAATACCAGGATGTTGTGGAGAGTCATCAGATTAGCAAGACACTTTGGACCCTTGAGACACAAACAATGCAGAAATAGAGAATATTCAAGACTTGGTTCGCAGCAATGCATTTTATGTTCTACGTACTATATTCTCCTTTTTCTTTTCCTCGCTGTTTTCAAGCTCCATGAATTATTCCTTTCAAACACTCTATTCCATTTGAATTGTTGCTCGGTTACAAATGATGGGATACATGTACACTCTAGTGAAATCAGTTCATTTTAATTAAACACAAGAAAGATTGAAGGAGTACTTATAGAAAGTAGGTTATTAGTTGGATGATAATCCGTAATCCCCCTAATATTAAAAGAGTCTCCTGGCT
Organism: Phoca vitulina; assembly: GCF_004348235.1. Classification (NCBI taxonomy): domain Eukaryota; kingdom Metazoa; phylum Chordata; class Mammalia; order Carnivora; family Phocidae; genus Phoca; species Phoca vitulina. Next base: position 5,616,161 of record NW_022589706.1, read on the forward strand.
TTTCTCTTTTCCCTAACCATAAAGAATCTAAAGTTGTTTTACTAACACCCCCTCTTATTTGCCAAGTGGTTTCCAGCTGCTGGGCATTTTGCTCAACACTATGCTTGTCTTATCACATGTAGTCGTCACAACTCAATGAGGAGTGTCTTACTATTAGATATCCTCACTTTATAGACCAGAAAATGGAATAAAGATTAGCAACTCAAAATAAAATAAAATAAAAATTAAATAAATAAAATAAAGATAAATAAAATAAAGATTAGCGACAGAAAATGGAATAAAGATTAACAACTCAGAATCACTCAAGTTGGCAGGAGCATAACTGTCCTTCGACCTTGGGTCCCTTAGCTTCTAGCCACTAACTGATACTTTCCCCAAACTTGTGATTGTCAAATGTGAGTAAGCTTTTGGATATTTGACATGCTTGTTAAAGATGTAGATTGCTGAGACTCACACACAGGTTGTTCTGATACGATGGCTTGTTTATTGCATATTAGAAACACATCCAAGGATTGAGAGTGAGGTGCTCTGCTGTGTATTCAGTGAGGACTGAGGGTTCAGTGGTGTAAATACTCCCACATGGTTAATTTTCAGCTACCATCCAGAAGACATTGAACAAGGGGATTGGGAAGAGGTGTATTCAGCGGGCTCTTGCTGGCAAGTGTGACCGGTTTTGAGCCTGTTTTCCTGGCTTCAGCACACCGGTGTGGCTGGTTTCCTTGAAGTCACTCCCTCTGGAATGCCATCTTCCCAGCACCCATGCCTTGACTAAATGTTTGGGCAGAAAGAACTTTCGAGTTAAGGGTTTTTCAGGTACCCACTTGTCTTCACGGTGATAGTTTCTATCTTTTGTGACTTTGTACCCATAGTTCCACTTAGAATGTATGGGAATGCTACATGCAGGCAGCAGAAAGCCAACTGGAAGCTGGTAGTCCAAATGTGACCCACCAAAGATTTTTAGAACAACAACAGCAAAATAAACTAATAGGGGAAAAGGAGATGAAAAGAAAAATGGCTCCTGTGGGTAGAATTTAAATCAGAGCTTTTGCTGTTTGGTTCTTTGGAGAAGACTTTGATTTCATGCATTTGGACGGACAGAGTAGCCGCTCTGGTGTCTGGGTCGTGCTCAAGGAGTCTCAGGGTGATAGATGGAGGCACTCCCAGGCTCAGCAAATTGCAATCCTGACAAGGGCTTAAGAGGGAATGGTTTCTAGCCCCTGAGAAAGGAGCAGGGGAGGGAGGGAGGTCAGAGCGTGTGGCTGAATTCGCTGTCTCCGGCTCTCCCGTGTCCTTCCACGGAAGTTACAAAATGAGACTGAGACACACTGTGGAGACTTCCAACTTAAGGAAAATGAACTTGGACAAAACCTTCCCATGTCCTTGTCTTTTGGTTCTTGTTCATTACAGGGATGCCTGGAATAAACCTTCATGCATTAGTGTTCTCAACTTAGAATCCAAGCGGCCACACATGTCTGGTCCAGTTGCCCACCGAAAACTCTTTTGAGGGCTATTTTCTATGATAACACATTTTCATGTTATCAAAATTTGTAAAGAAAATTAATAGTAAATGATGGAGGGAAAAAAAAACACACCTATAACCCAAGAGGTACCTATGTAATTCTGTTTTTCTTTCCAGCCTTTTTTTTCCTATTATCTTTCTACTATGTCATCTTACTGAGTCTCAAGGTGTTTAGAACAATGAGCTGTGTTTCTAGTTTATATCCTATTAATAGGTAAATGCCAATGAGAGAAATAAACTTGTTAGCATACCCCTCTTCTTCCCTTTTCTGTCCCCGGCTCTGTAAATTAAAGACAGGAATACAGGCTGGTGCAAAAAGCCAGAATATTTAATTCCTTAATTTGAACTCTATGAAGGTGTGTGGGTTGGAGAGCTCTCTGAGAAATAAGAAGAGAGCTTTTTTTGTTTGTTTAATAACTGGATGATGTTGAGCTACCTCATTAGGCCCATGCAGGTTTAATGATGCTTTGCTGAGGGTGCATTAGAACGTCCCTGCAGAGGACAAGAAATTGTTTTCCTTAAAGATTTCTCGGGCAATTGTAACCTTTTCTCTGTAATTGCCCCATTTGGCTTTGACGTTCTTTTAACAGCAAAGGACTTTCCTAAGCGTGTGAGTGTTTGACCCACCACCTTTTCTCTTGCTCAACCCTCAGTGAACTTTCTTGCTGGGGAGCCTATTACTACTTCTCACTGGGCTCTGCACTCAGGAGTGGTGGGGGTCATGAGATTTTCACCTGCTTGTCCCTCATAGGACCTGTCCCAGTGGCTAAGAATGGGGACAATCTCTGACATGTTCAGGATTTGACAGTCTACCTGGTGCTTTCAAAACCATTGCTCAATCTATCATCACACCCCTGGGAAGGAAACAGGAGGGGATTTTATTGGGGAGGGGCACAGAGGGGAAACCCAACTATTTGGACCGATATCATGAAGCCAGTTTGGAAGTAAAAGTCAGTCGGCATTTGTCTTAAATATTTTATTTATTTATTAGAGAGAGAGAGAGAGAGAGAACAGACAGGGGGAGGGGCTGAAGGAGAAGCAGACTCCCCGCTGAGCAGGGAGCCCTATGCAGGACTCGATCCCAGGACCCTGGGATCATGACCTGAGCCAAAGGCAGACGCTTAACCGACTGAGTCACCCAGGCGCCCTGGCATTTGTCTTAAACCATTCTCATCACGGTGCTTTGCTTTCCTCTCCTCTTTTGTTTATCAGAAAGAATCCATTATCTATTTAGACAATACCTTTTCTGGTGGAAGATTTTAAAATTGCCTTTTGTAGCTGTGGTTTAGTATCACAAATCTAGAATTACTTGCTATGTAATCTTGGTGCTCCTCTTACCTACTGATGTTAGGTGATGGGTCAGATTTGTGACTCAACAGAGCTCTGTGGTGCCACGATGACCAGGTGGCCTAATCTGCAGACTAGCAAAGAGGCAGGTGTCCAAGGACAGTCCCATCCAAAAGCTCAAAAAGGTGACATCATCAGATCAGTCCTTTGGGAACAAATGCCTCTGAATTTAAGGTACAAGTCACATTTCTAGATTACTCCTCAATCTCCCAGGCTAGCAGCAAGCAAATGTACTGTTATGGTAATAGAACTGTACTGGGCTTGAACAGAATTGGATTGGGAAATGTATTTTCATGGACAATGAGATTTATACATTTTCATGAAATAAAACAAATAACTTTCTCCTTTGAATTGAGCTAGAGATATTGCAACTTCTACTCCCATGATCCATCCATGGATCAGGAAGTCAATATTTTTTTTTCTAATATTTGACAAGACACACACTGTCTTATCTCTGGCAAATCCAGGGAGACTTTGCTGAAAGTTGTGTGTGTCAGGGAGGTGGAGAGAGGTGTTGAGGGATTCTGGTAATAGGAATCATGTTATTATTCCACTGCAAATGAGCCTCAGAGCGATTTTCCTGATGTTCACAATTGGTCAAGAGTAAAGATGGAATTCGAATCCAATTCCTCTGATATCAGGCCTTCTAACTCTGAATCCAATTTTCTGTCCTCTCCAGCCCTGTTGTCTCCTGCCTAGAGAGTGTTCAATAAAGGTTTGCTGAACAGGATTGAATGGAATGGCAGGCCAGAGGGAATTTTAGATCTGCCTTCCCAATAAAGACAATTACCTCTCGACCAGATTCTCAGCTTTCTGTTCTGCCTCTGAGTTCATTTGATAAGAGACTTGATTTGGGCTTGCTTTAGCAGATAAGTTCAGTTAATATTTATTTTAGGAAAGTGGGATTAGTGAAGATAGGTGGGGAATGAATTATACATTCTCTGAGCAACTGAAGGTCGTTAGGAAAACATGCAGCTACCAGGGATTTCCAAGTGAGACAAGCACAGAGAGGGCTGGAGGCAATTTCCAATTGTTCTGGTTTCTATTTCTTGGAATCACTTTGGAAGTGGTGAACTGGACAATTGGGCTGTTAATCCAAATAAAAGGGAACTTTTTAAAAGGCAAAGTGACACCTCTTTAAATATGGAGAAGACAGCTCCTAAGGCTGGCAGACAATTCAGGCTGTCGGGGTGGGGGACCCACAGGACACTGAGTGTTTTGTGGTGTCAGTAAGTAAGTGTAAGGAGCCAAGAAGAGGGGGGTGAGGTAGGGAGAACCAACTCAACTAGCAAAACAGGCCCTGGCAAGGGCAGCCATTCTAATGCAGAGTCCAAAGACTGTATACAACTCATTTTAAATAATATTAGCACTGGGCATTTCTCTCCAGGGGGACAGTCTCCTGTAGAATAAAACTGGAGGTTGAGGTTGGGCAATAATAATACCTAATAGGTCATTCTTCATCCTCCTGACCCATACGCCAGGCACTGTGTTAAGTACTTTGCATGAATTAGCGCATTAAATGTCCATAGCAGCCCATATGCCAGGGAAAAGCATACAGAATTCACAGATGAGGGGGGGAGCCCAGGTGCCTCAGTCAGTTAAGGGAGCCCAGGGTCTGGCTCCCTGCTCAGCAGAGTCTACCTCTTGCTCTCCCTCTGTCCCTCCCCGCCCCCCCCCCCGGAACTTGTGCTCTCTTTCTCAAATAAATAAATAAATAAATAAAATCTTTAATAAAAATTTACAGGTGGGGACACAGTGCATGTAGCAGAGAACAAAACTGTAATTTAGAAGGTAAACAAGTCCCAACACTTTCACTGACTAGCTAAGTGACCTTCTGCATGTCACTTAACCCCTCTGAGCCTCTGCCCCTTATCTAGTATGGACTTAATGAAGCCCAGCTCTGAGGTTTGATGTGAGGAGTAAATAAGACAATGCATGTAAGATGCCTGGCTCATGCTAGACACACATTTAAATAGTATAATGCTATTTCTATGCATCGTTAAGGATTTCATTCTCCTTAGAGAACCCGTGTCCAGTTTTCTTCGTGATGTGATAAGGAATCATCTTCTTCCATGTCTCCTAAGTATTCTACAGAATCTAGATGCTTCACCTTGTTTCCTGGAGGACACTAAATATCAATGGATTTCTTGAGTTTTCAATTCCGTGTTTCCAGGCTCTATTCACCCTCCTCCTCCTCCTTTCTTTCCCCATAGTATGGTTGACCTGATGGTTGTTTCTGTGTGTCAGCTTGATGGGGCCATATGCTTCCCAGACATGTGATCAAGTATCATTCTGGGTGTGATTATGGGGGTGTTTTTGGATGAGAATAACATCTGAATCAGTAACTGAGTGAAGCAAATTGCACTCCCCAGTGTTGGTGGACCGCAGTTAATCAGGTGAAGGCCTAAATAGAAGGAAAAGACTGACTCTCCTGAGAGTTAGAGGTAACTCTTTCGACTCAACTCCCTTGAGCTGGGACATCAGTTTTTTCCTGCCTTTGGACTTGAACTGAAATATCCATTTTTAGTTCTTGATCCTGTTGGCCTTTGAACTGGAACTCTGGTTCTCATGAGCCTCAATCTCCAGCTTGCTGCCTGCAGATCTTGGGACTTGTCAGCCACCATAGTTGCATGAGACCATTCCTTATAATATATATCTATATATAACACAAAATACTATATACATCATCATAATTACATATAAATAATTATATTTTATAGTTACATATATGATATTATATATGCTGACATATAATGTATGATGTAATCATATAATAAAACAACATATAATTTATATTGCATATTATACTTATTATATGATTGGGCTTTATAATAATTATGTTAAAGTATGTAATTGTCATTAATCAAATTGTACGTTAGTCATTAATCATGTATCAATCAATATAAATTAATCATTATATTACTATAGTTACATAATAACTTTTGACTCCTGAAAAACTTAACTACTGTTAGTCAGCTGCTGACCAGAAGCCCTACTGATAAGAGAAACCATAAACTCGTATTTTGTATGTTATATGTATTATATACAGTCTTCTTAAACTGGAGAAGAGAAAATGTTTTATGAAAATCAAAGGCCCCACATACAAGTAGACCTCTGCAGTTTGAACCCATGCTTTTCAAAGGTCAGCTGTAGTTAGGTAACATGTAACATAGTTCTATGGCATAGTCCAGTTACACGGTGTATGATAACACTGGTTCTGTTTCTCTGAAGAACCTCAACAACACAGCCGAGAATGCAGAAGTACAGAAATGCCATCTCTCCAGGGTTATTTAGTACACAGGAGAGAAGACAGGGTAATTGCCGGCTCTCCTGGCCCCTGTTGCCAGGCCCCTCCTGTAGAATTCTTCACTCCACCCTGCCTCCCAATAATAAATGCACTTCACACTTAAAGAAGAAGGACGTGCAGATGAGGGGTCTTTGTCACAAGATGAGATGGTGCTTCACTTGAGCCATGACCCTACCTAGACAGAGGGAGGAAGGTGGCCTGACACTCACAGAGGGGAGGGACACGGCCTGCCCTTTACTCAGCACATATGGCGTACCGAGCATGCTCACACATGGTCTTTCTTTTAATTGTCTCAGAAATCTACCCTGGGCTTCACTGTTAGATGAGAATACCGAGACTCAGTACAACCAATGCCATGGAGCTGGTAAATAACAAGGTCACTTCTGCCTGAACGCAGAGCTCCCATTCTCACAGGGACAGAAGACAGACTCCCTAAAACTGGGCCGAGATGTGGATGGAATGGGAGGAGGAGAGGGTCCAAGAGAGCCTGAGCATGTGCGCCATGGCTGGGTTCTGTGTCCTGCCCTGATTCCAGCCTTGCATTCCCTGTCCTGTTGCTATTTATCAGCAGCCCCAAATGCCTGTGTGGTACACATGAGTCTGGGACAATGCCAGGGCCTGGCAGGCAATGCTGTTCTACAGCCAAGCGCACCTGTTCCTGCAGCCTGCCAAACCCTTTAGCTGCTGGATGCTGGGCTGCGTGATTATCTTCCTTCAGACCCCATGCCTGCATTCTCTTTCCACGGAAAAAAAGAACACTTCTCTCTCTCCCCCTCCCTCCCTCTCTCTCTCTCCCATTTTTCCTCTTTCACTTTCTTTCTCCCTCCCACCTCCTCCCTTTCTCTCTCCCTCTCTCCTTCCCTTCCCTCTTTCTTTTTGGTTGGACTTTATTCTCATTTTATAAAAATAATAATAAAAAAGAAACAAAACCTCTTTTGGATGCTTTTTATTGCAACTTGCACTCAGGACTCATTCTATGCAAAAGTCCTGCACCTCTGGCTGCCACTTTTCATCCCGAATTCGGTACCCACATCCCTTTGCTGCTTTTTCTTCCTGCAAAATTTGTACCAAGTTCTAAACACTGGTGTTTGTTCTGACTGATGCTCTGCTGTTTGTCATGCAAATAGGATTTTCGCTTCAAGCATGATTTTAATTTGATGGATGTTCTGGTTGTTTGTCATGCAAGCAAGATCTTGCTGGCAGAATATTTTTTTAGCCAACTCTGGTAACTCCCACATTCCCACAGTTACTACAGTCATTTGGTCTTGTTATGTAAAGCCCAGGATTTGGGGGAAGTAAAACCACTTTGATTATATTCATTAAATTCATAATCCATAACGTTTTCACATACCCGTATGAATGCATCTCTATAATAAAATTTTAAATGGCTAAGAATAGCAATGATTCTTGTTTTTTTTATGTACATACATACATGTGTACACATACAGATGCAAGCATATGTATGTATGTGGGCGTACCTGTATGTATGTGTGTATTTCACCACTATGCTTCTGCAATTGCTCTTATTCATATTTATGAAAAAATGATGTCCTTTGTTTACTTAAAAAAGGGGAGATCTAGATCCTGGTGACCTGTTCAGATGCGGAGAGGAGCATTGATAGTCAAGGTCTGGGGTTACTGGGATGCTGTGTGCCCGCGTGGAAAGGTGCAAAGAGGCCATAACAGATGTAATTCTCCGGGGCCAGAGGTGCAGTAGGAATAGAGACATGCGGGGGAGGTCAAGGTGAGCCCCAGGGCAGCGGGTGGGATTGGCTTCATTAGCTCAGGATAGTTTCATACTGAGATAAGGCAACCTAAAGTGAATTCACAAAAGTGGGACACATATTTTGGAGAAAATATTAAAACCAAGTTTGACTAGAATAATGCATGACAGATGAAACTAACAATTATGGAAATAAGTTCATTTTATCTTTTCTTTAAAAATATTAGCTACAAATGTAATCAGGACCTAATTCTTAGAATGAATAAAAATGGATCAAGTGGATTTCATCCTTTTGGAGGTGGCTGTGTGATTTTTATTATAAACACATGGTACTAGGATAATATATCCTTCACTTTCCAACTGTCTTTCATATCCTGACCTTAAAGAATACTGTTTTAAAAAATATTTAATATTTTGTTCATTGTTCCAGGTGTTCTTCTGGATCTTTTGATAATCAAATTATTTTCTCTTGAAATACTATAAGGTTATCTTTTGAATTTGTCTTTACTTTGTAAACTGATTTAATTGCCACCTTCTTGTGTATCTGCTTTTACAGTAGAATGTGGACCCTCTTCAAGATCGCTGTTATCACTTTCATCAATTTAATGAAATTGTTTGCAAATTTTGCAGCTCCAATGCAATTACTTTGCATTGTATTCTTCAAGTTGGGAATACAACATCAAAGCAGCAGATGCATTTGTAAGAGCTGGCCATCCCCGAAAGTCTAACCGACAAGACACCGATACAGTAGATGGAGAAGGATATTAGTTCTAGAACAGAGACATGTGTGAGCAGTGACTCATTGGGTACACGGCTATTTCATTAATGAGCATTTTTTCCCTCTTAGTTTCATAGAAACCATAGTTTTCATAGTTTCATATAACTGTGGGAACAAGAACAGGAAGAACTGAATAAACTTCAACATCTTTGGCCCGGAATCATGTCTCCATGCTGCGTTGTGGTTTGGAGGCAGGAGGGAAGGGAGTGCTCAAGGTCCAAAGATAGAGGAAATCAGCCAGCAAGCAGAACGTGAGGGTAAATGGTTTCTTCCACAGGCCCCAGGTGAGGTTTGCATTTTCTCAATCTGGTTTCTGCTGGTGGCTGATGTAAAAGCCACCAGCTTCCTAAAGGAATTGCCTCTGCTACAGAAGTCACCCTCCTGGGACTCTCTGCACTCAAGACTGCTCAATGTGAGGGCATGAACTGGACTTGGATTTGAACCCCTGATCCTCAACTTGGCACAACTCTGAAGAGTCATCCCCGCCTCAGAAGGTCGGCTAAGTCTTCTGATGAGATTGTGTCACTAATCACCTCCCTCTGCCAAATTCTGCTTCCTTCCCATCCTTGCCACAGGTGTGGACCCTGAGAGCTGCCTGCTGGGACACACCTTGAAGTGTGCATGCAATAATAAGTTATAGTTCTTGAAAGCTCACTATGTATGTGTATAGTCATGAGTTCAAGTAACTTTGCCAGAATTCTTTTTTTTTTAATTAGCATAATAAAATTATAAGAAAGGTGCTATTATTAGGCCCATTTTAAAGATGGTGACATTGAAGTTTAGTTATTATGTGGAAGAACACTAAGCCTATGGTTTCTAGTCCACAACTCCGCTGTTTATCGAACAACTGTCATACAGAGTGTCCCTGTTGCTGAGGCAAACCACATGAGCACCCCTGATTCAAGTCCCATGCTCCTCATCTAACACATAGCTGTGTCATTCTTCCTTCTCTGTCATTCAGTGTGCCTTATGCAGCATATTTCCCCTCTCTTGTTCCCTGTCCAGAAGGGGTACATAGGGCTCTATATTGCAGAGAGGAAAAATGAAGTTCACTCATTCATGTACTTTATCAAAAAGTAGCTAATGACATTGTTCTATTCCAGGAGAGGTGCAAAATTTAGGGACAGTCAGTAATAAACAAGTCAGACAAAGTCACTTCCCTTTGCAAGGCTATAGCCTGATCACTTAGAGAAGTTAGGTGACTTTCCCAAAGTCATTAATGTGGTGATGGGCGAAATCGGGATTGAACCTGGGACCCACTGACTCCAGAATCTCTGTGCTTGTCCCACCTGAATCTTGGGTCTTTATTAAAACCTCCTCTCATCCGGACACAAATGGAGGAGCTGCTCCAGGGAAATTTGCATTGGGTGCTCCAGTCCCCACACTGAAGTTATGGCAGAGTCACCCACTCATCAGTTCTGACCTCATGTTTGTGTCCTCATACCTCAATGCTTAATGTTTTCCATTGTTGGCCAACAAAATCAACAAACAAAGAAGTAGAGATCACTGGAAATAAACAGTTTTGTATAGAAAAGTATGATTTGGAGTTTGGATAGAGGATTTCAGTGCAATGCCTGCTTTCAGGCAGGAACATGACCTGAAATATCTTTAGCACTTCTGTCCCACCCTGTGTGGGTACTGTCTCTCTTTGAGAAGGGAAAGGACTCACTGAAGTGGGAAAAACTCAAGAATGAATGTAGGTGATACAGATTTTTAGACAGACCTGAAACAAGTTAATGCAGACTACTCTCTCTAGAATGGATTTCCATAGGTCATTACTCTACTAAGTGGACACCCCAAAAGTGAGGCTTTTTCTCTTTCCCATCTGAGGTTTCCTTGGTTGATGGAAGTCACATGGCTCTATAACTAGTTTCTTAAATCTCTAGGAATACATTTCTGTTATGACAATTGTATAAATCTTCTTTCTCAACTCTCTGAGCTAAATATGTAAAAACTATCAATACTTACCAAGCCAATGCAAGAATATAGATATCCTGGGTCAGGAAGACAGGATATAATCACTAATTCTAATACATTGTAGAATTGTGTCTGTGTCATTATTTATGAATGTCTTGTTTTAATGCCTTCTTTTAATCATTTTCACATATATTAAGCAATTTTAGAATAATGGTGTAAAGGATGAATTCTACCATTACTGATGTCCTACTATGCACAAGGGAATATGCAAAGAATTTTATATGCATGTTTATATTTACTCTTCTAAACCTGAAATCAGATCACGTTACTCCAGGACAGTTGGATTTTTTGGGCAGAGCTAAAATTTGACCATGTGTGTAGATGACTACAGATTTTTATTTCCTTTAGTCACACTGGCTCACTATAATCCTTATCAGTGTGGAGATAGTTAAAACATTACTATGTGGATCTTCATCTCATAGGTCTTCTTGAACACGGGAGAGGGCTCTTAGAATTTGGGTGGTAACGATCATTTCCTTGAGCACCTACCATTGTCAGGCGTCGGACAGACACAGATCCTGCCTACAAGGACTTTATAATGTGGAAGGAGATAGCACTTTACCATGTAAAAGTCATATGGCCAAAAATATATGCAAAAATATGGCCCAAAAATTTGGCTTATATTATCAAATTCCATCATCCCAATCACCTTGTGAGGTAGACAAGAATAGGTGTTTTCTGCCTACTTTGAAGTTTCTCCGTTTCTTCATTTGGAAAGTGGATTCCCATTTGGTACAGTATCTAATACAGGATTCCCATATGCTACTGTAAGTAGCAGGCTTTACTTCTGGTCCAGTGTAATTTCATGTGTACATACCCATAAATTACCATCATAGAATTAAAAATACAATGAAAAAGTGTCACTAAAGGTCTGTGATAGTTGGAGGCAAGTTAAGGAAGAAAGGAAGGAAGGAAGAGATGAAGGTAAAATATAAAATATACAACATAAAATTGTATTGCAAGTCTTCTATGCATGGGACATTTTGTTTGTTCTGATTTTGCAGAGAGAAAGAGAAGGCACAGAGAAGTAAACCATTTTGCTCAAGATTTCATAGCTAGTAAGTGATACAGTCAGGAATGAAATTCAGACCCTTTTCACCCCTACCCCACCACCCAACACAGCCAGCCCTGGAGAAGGGCATACAGTGGAAGAGGAGGTTATTCCTGGGAATCAGGGAATATTGCTGTGTCAGCTGTTAGGACGAAGACTAAATTCCTCTTTTATTCCTAAATGTATGTCATTGTGCAGATTGATGGCAGGCAGCAGTGAAAATCAAGGGATTAGCTTTATATTATTACAAAAGCTTTGGTCTTTTTCTTTTTGGTTCTGCTAATATCATTGATAATTGGATCAGGCTCTGGATAGAACAGAAAATAAAGACAAGTGTGCTAGCAGAGATGTCTTATATTTCATTGCTAAATATAAATGTTAACAAAGAAAAACCACTTCCTTTCATTTGGGGACTCAGTGCTTGCCACACAAAAGCTTTAATACAAATCAAAGGAGAGGTTTATTCATAGGTAAAAATGGAGTGATCACAAAAGCAAAGCATGGAAGCTATGGTAGGGTCTGATTCTATTTTCTGGATATTTTTGGCTCTCTTCTTTTTGGGTACATGAAAGAATAGAACTTCTGATGCCTTTGAAGTTAGGTAGGACTAAATAAATATCTTTGGCCAATGGATCACGAGTAGAGGTGATGAGGGACAGTCATTCAATTATTAGTGCCAGACCCTCCAGTTCTTTCTTTCTATCCAGTTTGTTTACTGGTAATGTTTGAGATGGTGGCTGCTTATTGGCCCAGGATTTTGAGTGATTCCAATGAGAAAAGTCCCCACCCACATTCCCCACCCCTGTTGACCTGCAGTGTATTTAGTGTGAGTAAGAAACACATGTTATTATTTTAAAGATTGAGATGTGGGGGTCATTTGTTCTTCCAACATATCCCAGTCTAGCCTGGCTGATCTAGGCAAAGTCATGGGACACACAGTACAAATTTTGATATTCTTTCCTACAATACTCTTCAATATCAGCCTTTCTGTGCATTATTTTGAGGGCTTCCTGAACTCAAAAATATGAGTCCTTGCAGCTAAAGAGTATCCCCTCTTTCCTTTTCCTTAAATCATCTCTATATCTGTCTCTGACATAATAGAGTCAGAAATAGAGTAATAAATCTGAAGGCATTATTTGTGAATATTTGATTTTGGTTTCTGGATGGGAATAAACTGGGAATAAAGTCCATATTCCTACTATATGTGGAAAGCATGCTAGTCAAAAGTATCAGTTAATGCATGATCAATTTAAGATTTTTAACTCTGATGGAATCACATGGGCCAAAGGCCACATCAGTCAGTGGAATTACTATATAATTCTGACTTTCAAATATTGTTGAGTAACTTCATTTATTCTAGATTTTTCCATCCTGGGAAGCATATAAAGCATGATGTACTGAACTTATATTCACATTTTGATATGAAATTAGACTACAAAATGATGGTTTTACATGGTTTTAAATCAGTAGTTCAAATTTGAGAAGAAAAGTTACAAAAACAAAAAAAGTCTCCAAGCAGTTCAACTTAAAATCAACAAATGCAAAAGATAACACTGCATTCTTATCACACACATCTCAGAGACAGAGGGAAAACAACCTTGTCTTCAACAACTTATGAGACTATGCAAGAAAATCTCAAAAATATATATCTGTGCATCAACCACTTAAATGTGAATAAACAAAAATAATAGCCACCAAGGATTGAAAACCTGGACTGAGAGCCCTTCTGAGAAATGGAATCCTAGGATAATGACTCACAGGAGAAGCAATTCTTTAAAAAGAAACCTTGGTAAACTTTAGGATTTGAAAATAACTTTCCTTAGATCTAGGATAGGACAGTAATATTCAAGATTGATAGAAAGCTTAAAAAAAAAAAAACCTATCTGCTAAGGTTATTTGTTCAGCACCATTTATTTGCAGTTAATTTCAGACAGAGAATTCCTGAAAATGTACAACCATATGTAAAATAGCTGTTCACACACACACACACACACACACACTCATGCACACTCTAATCTTTCCTGACTTAGCTTTTTATTTTGCTATGCTTTATCCCTTGTTTTAAATTTCTATTTATTACTCAAATGTCTTCTTATATTGGATCCATTATTATAAACTTCCTCAGTCTAACCTTCTATTTAATTATTTTTGTTTTCCTATTTAATTATATTTTTCTGTATGTGCACTTAAGCTCTTTTTGCATATAGAATGCACAGAGGCACACTTTTAAAAGGATATGTACATGTACATCTACCCTTAAATAATTTATAATAATTTTTTATACCTTGAATGCTTATTGATATCTTTGTATTTATTTCCCCTCCCTTTCTGCTAAGATCACCTGTCAATGATTGTTTATAAAGGTCTTGGTTATAAATGAGAAACATAGGAGAACTAGGATATTAACTCCTTTTTCTGGCCCTATGGGCATCCTGAGACCAATAGCTTTTTAAACACCCCTATTGTGCTTTTTAACTGCTGTTGAATTTTCAATATTTGTAAACCTATTTTCTCTCTCATTGCAAAATGGAGATAGTACTTGTACCTAGTTCATAGAATTGATTATTTTAAATAAGTGGTTAGAAGACATAAGGGTTCAATCAATGCTGGTTATCATAATTGCTATCCTCCTTCTCTTCCTTGTCTTTCTCATCATCATCTGTAATCTTTGCATCATTGGCTCCTTCATAATATTCAGGTTCCCAAAGAGATGAAGGGGGGGAGAGAGAGAGAGAGAGAGAGAGAGAGAGAGAGAGACTCTTCTCAAAGAAACCCTCCCTAATTATCTTTTTCTAGGCTATAATTCTTGCTTATCATATTCATAATATTATGAATATTTTATATTCATAATATTAAATGTATTTTTAAAATTTACCCAGTTATTGTCTACCACCTCTGACTAGAGATTTAGTTCTATGTAAGCAAAGACTTTCTATTCTTTCCACTTCCCAATGCTTAGGGAAGTGCCTAGACCTAATAGAACTTCACTAAGTATTTGTCGAATAAATGAATATTGACTTGAAACTCAATTTTTTAAAATTCTATCGTCCATACTTTCTCATAGTGTAAAACAGTCCATATTACATGCTATAATTCTCCAGGCTATCCAAAAACTATCACGATGTCGTGGAATTATCAAAGAAAGAGTGCTTCTGATTGGTACATTTTGAGATGATAATTTGACTGGGTCTTGGAGAAAGAACAGATTTTTGATTGGAGAAAACCAGGTAGAAGGAGATCATAAGCATAGAAAACAGCATCAGCAAAGACCTGGAGGTATGAAAGGTATGGCATGTCTTTGAAACACTGAGTAGACTAGAGTTGTTTGATCAGAGTAGTGAATGATAAGAATTAAATATAGATCTATGCCAAATTAAGTTGGATATTCTTTTAATTATAAAGAATGTAGCCTGTATTCAATAGGAGAGGCAGTTAAAAGTACCTGAAATGGTTGCAAGAAACAAATTCAACAGAAGCAGAAGTTGAGAATGACCTTTTGCTTTCTTGCTGATGGTTGATAATAATAGATGCTGGAAGCACATGAAGAGAAGGGACAATTTATTGATAACAACTCCCATGAAGCAATGGGCAGGAGGTAGAGGAAGAAAAGCCAGGGTCTCTAATATACCCCACCCAAATATAAACAAATTACAGATTTATAAGGAATTATAGAAATCAAAAATATGACAAAACCATCAAACTAATGCAAAATCAATGACAAATATTATAAAATATAAGCCATGATTTAATTCATTTTGTAATAAGATAGAAAATGTAACTTAAAAAATCAAGTTAGAAAATAAAAACAAAGAAAAACTATTATCATTGATGATGTAACTACAGACAAGTTGGTTTACGTTAACACAAGTACAGATGCTACTTCCTTGGCTCACATTTTTTCTTATTCTATAGCTGTTATCATATTTCAATACTGTATTTTGTGGTTCCTTTCTCAGTAACTTTGGATTTCCTAAAACAATGAAAAAATAATGATCTTTCTTTTTATTTTACTTAACTTTCCCTCATTTATAAACTAGAGAATCAATACCTTGCATCTCTGATAGCTTATACCCCATTTTCTCTATGGATAATCCCTCTTTTCTCCCATTTATGATTTCTTCTCTATCTGGCTAGGAAATTTTAGGCGAAACTGGACAGGAGTTACTTTTTTCCCAAGTTGAATACATGGCCAGCACCATGGACAGCACCACAACCCACATTCCCGCCTTAACATTTAGTTGTGTTGGACAAATTCACCTCACTCATCTCATTCTCCTCTTCTTTGCCTGATCCTATTTTTCCTTTCCCACAAATTCTGTGTACTCCTTCACACTTACTTCATTGAAACCACAAAAAATATAGTTTAAAACCATGTCATCACCTTAATTGCACGTTTGGTTTTATTGTTTATGTTTTATAATTTCAAAAAGTTTGCTGGATCATAATTTGTTAGAGAAAAAAATGTACAAATCTTGGCAGGAAAACACTAAATGAGCGTGAAATGAGAAATGTTATTTAATTCAATAGACCTTATTGAGCCCTTAACTTGTGGTAAATTCTAAGGGAAGATACTAAGGGGAGTGGGGGGAGAGAACGAGAAAGAGGAAGAGGAAGAAAGAAGAAGAAGAAGAAGAAGAAGAAGAAGAGGAAAAAGAAGAAGAAGAAGAGGAGGAAGAAGAAGAAGAAGAAGAAGAAGAAGAAGAAGAAGAAGAAGAAGA
>NW_022589706.1:5632590-5639554 GCF_004348235.1 Phoca vitulina
AGAAGAAGAAGAAGAAGAAGAAGAAGAAGAAGAAGAAGAAGAAGAAGGAGGAGGAGGAGGAGGAGGAGGAGGAGTAGGAGGGGGAGGAGGTGGAGAAGGAGAAGGAGAGGAAAAGGAGGATGAGGAAGAGGAAGAAAGAGAGAGAGAAGGGAGGGAGGGAAGGAAGGAAGGAAGGCTGAAAGAAAGAAAGAAAGAAAGAAAGAAAGAAAGAAAGATAAAACATGGAAGAGGGAGGGAGGGAGGTAATGAGGGATGGAGGAGGAGAAAGAGAAGAGAAATAAGAGTCAGTTTCCACTGACAGCAAGAAACCTTATTATAAAGATAGGATTGACATGTGTAAAATTATCTATCATACTGGATAATCTGTGATTAGTGCTAGAAAAACACTCATTTAGATTAGTTAGAAAAACAGTGAAGTTGCTAAATATGAATCCTTTACAATTATATATCATGTTAAAACTTACAGATTATTTTCATCTATAGTTAAAACTTAATTTTAAATCTTTATAATGGCTCTGTAAGATCTATATCTTAGATATCATACCCTATTTTACAAATTAGAGACATTGACATTCAGTGAGATCAAATGACTTGTCTCCATTCTCAGAGCTAGTAAATAAGAGATTTGGTTTTGAAATCTAAGTCTTACTATCAATATTTCCCACTCTATGCCTTCTTTTTTTTTATATTGCCCTTCTGTGATATTTTGTCCACATTTTAGCTTAAAATGTTTTGCTTATTAGTTTATCATCAACAATATTCCCCATACCCTGCCAAGAATGCAAGAATACTACTGGTCTTGGTTTGTGAACATTTGTGTAATAAAATCTGTGTAAACACACACACACACACAAATTTACCTTGTGAGACCACACACTTTCTTTAAACAAACTTTTAATTAGCATCTACAATGTGCCAGGCACTGTGATAAGCTCTCAGAATATAGTGTTGAACAAGATAGAACTCCTTTATCTTTGAGACCTCAAATAAATATGAGAAGACAGAGAATATTATCAATCTATTATGGAAGCACAGGACATGTATCAGGAAAGACACAACATTTACTATAATTCAATACAAATGGCACCCTGTACATGTACAACCTTGAGAGTGAGTAACTCCTTGATTTTTTATCTTAGGAAACTCTCTTGTCTCGGTCTCATGCTAGCTCTGATGCAGTGATGCCAATTTTGGTATAGTGATACCTGGAATATAAATGTATATAAATCATCAACAGTAGTTTTCAAAAAAAGGTATCATAATGGGTGGGGTAGAAGAAATAATATAATAAGTTATACATGACATTATATTACAACTTCCTTTTCAGACCACAATCCATGTTTCCTCTATTTTTCTTTTTTTTTTAAGATTTTATTTATTTATTTGACAGAGAGAGAGAGCACAAGCAGGGTGAGTGGGAGAGGGAGAAGCAGGCTTCCCACGGAGCAGTGAGCCTGATGTGGGGCTCGATCCCAGGACCCTGGGATCATGACCTGAGCCAAAGGCAGACACGTAATGACTGAGCCACCCAGGTGCCCCTGTTTCCTCTATTTTCTGTCAACCCCCTGGATAGTTTCTTTCTTGTAGGGCAACCTAAATATTTATTCCTAAATATTCTATCTTCATTGAGTTGTCATAGTTTTCCATTGACCAGGACTATTGTCAAGAGAACACTAAAGTTACCCTAATGACTTCATTGTTTGCCAATCAGATTCCCCTTTTTCTCCATTGGGTAGAAGCAACTTAATTTCTCCTTAGTGAATGAAATCAAGCCCCTTGTAGTAATCACCTTTTCTGTCTGTCAGTTCAGTAGCAGAGGAACCCAAATGATCAGGGTATTTTCTTGTCTTCTAAGTTAATAGAAATGTTGCTATTCTCCCTGAGGGAAACATTATTTTCTTAAGAAATACAATCACTGGAATTCAGAAACTCTCTAAGTGAATTATGGGTTAAGCAGTGAGATTGGTCTCTCCTGCTTTCACTTCTTTGTTCCCAGACCCATGTATTCTGGCTTTGGGGAAAAAGACACCAGGGGATGGTTATTGGTTTAAATCATGTATTACTTTATGTAGGACAGCATTAATACTTGAGGGTGTTTTCTTCTAGCTAATGCTATAAGTAAGCTTTAAGTAGTTGCCTTGGCTGCAGGGAAGGAAGCTTTGTGTGAGTTCTACAATTCTATTGAAATACATGTTTATGGCTGAAGGATTACATGGTAAGACAAACAAATTGTGTACGCAAAAGTTTTGCTTTATTTAATTTTCCATATAGTTTTCTTAGTTGCAAGAAATGCTATGTAGGACACTGAGGTGATGATTATGGCATTCTGTAAGTACACAAATGGTTGTGCTGACAGAGCATGGGAGGTAGTCATCCTTATCCAGAATAAGATTCCCAAATATCTATTCCCAAGAATACAAATTACTACCATCTCATGATGGAAGGGATCCAATGTAATTAACTAGGCATTGGCCATTAGCTACCTTAGGCAATGGGGTTATATTTGGTATTAATATTGGCATCCACTGTTGTCAAGATAGGCATTCAGTCGTTTCAGTACCTGGATCAGCTTTGGTGAAGCTTAATTCATGTCTTTGTGTTCATGCATGGGCTTCCTTCTGCCAAGACTCTACAATGAGCCACAGAAAAAGCATCAGTGTATCTTGGAAAAGGGTCTGACATCCACAATATAGATGATCTTATCTTACTAAAAACCCTTCCACAGTGGATGACCTCCTGTGGGCATTTATGCAGTACAGAATATATACTATGTATATCCAATCCAAAAAATCTAAGCACACACTTCTTTCTCAGATCTTCTTTTCATTAATCCTGCAGTTTTGGTCTTTTACATTACCTAAAAATAGAAAGCCATCAGATTGGCCACTACTATAAGGTGGTGTAGACTCATTATTACATCATCTTTCTTAATGGAAAAAGTGGGGAAAAAAACAGATGTGTTGCTCATAATTTTGCCTATGAAGAAGATTTCCATTCATCATTGACTTAATGCCACTTCTATTATTTGATTCTTATGATTCTTCTCATGGTCACACCTATTTTCAGGACCCTAACTTACTCCAGACCCTATGACAAATGATTATCTAGGCATAATCTGCAAGCATACCACCTCATGCTGGCACTATAGACTTTTTACCTCCTGACCTGGGGTTTCTCTGTTCCTGCTGAGATGTGAGAGATAACTCAATGCCCACCCAAACTGGAAGTGCAGAACAATTCTAACTTTATGAGTGTAACTTTGACCAATGGAAATTAATGGAGAGTGACAAAAGCTAACATCAACTAAGGCAATGAAAAATTATAGTTTCTTTTCTAGTTTCCAGATTAAAGTTGGTTTATAGACCCCAAACCAACTGATTGAAAGCAGAGCAAGATCCCTCTAGGAAAATACCCTGTAATGTCATAACAATTATATAATAAGTATTTATCTCATAATTTTACAAAAGCCTTTTTAAAGATTTATTTAGAGAGAGAAAGCAAGTCGGGGGGGGGGGCATAAGGAGAGAGAGAGAGAAACAGACTCCCTGCTGAGTGTGGAGCCCACAATACAGGCTTGATCTCAAGATCCTGAGATCATGACCTGACCCCAATCAAGAGTATGATGCTTAACCAACTGAGCGAATCAGGCACCTCACAAAAGCCCTTTTAACTTCCAGGGAAACTGTACTTAAAATATTCATATTTTTAAGACTACTGGATACAAGTTTGTTTGATATTTGTGCTCACCCCACCTGGAAGTGTCCTCATGGTCCTCTGATTAGATTGGGAGCTTATAGAGGCAGAGCAAAAATGGAGCCCATTTCTTATTGAATCTAATGAATCTGCAAACCTAGCTGTGGTTATATTCCTGGTTTCTGAGTGTATAAGTAGGAGAGGTACATTTAATAGCCAACAGTCTTCGTATTGGTTTTTGGTACCATAGAGCGAGGGTTATTATTATTATGCTATATATCTGTATTGATTCCTAATATTGACACATGACTTGATTAGTGATATAGGAGACTGGATGGGAGAAGGATGGAAGACCATAGGCAAGGAGTTCTAGGCAAATGGTATGTGCATGAATAAATGAGATTTTAGCATATGGCATAAGTCAGGGCTTTTTTTTAATGGGTATACTACTTTTTTCCAACTCCAAGTAATGAACAGTCTTATTTTTCATCACTACTGTGGCATATTAAGTCTGTCATATACTAAGCTTCCATGTATAAATAAAGATCTGTTTCTGGATCCTCAGTCTATTTCATTGGTCAAATTTCCATCCTCTATCTGCATGAGTACAAAACACTCTCTTAATTGGAGCTTTATAGTATTGGTATTATGTCTCCTTTTCTAGTTCTCTCTTCCTACTGTAATTTTTTTGTTTGAATTCTTTGTATGTGTGAATCAATTTGGATTTTATTTAATTATCTTTTTAAATTTTATTTTATTATGTTATGTTAATCACCATACAATACATCATTAGTTTTTGATGTGGTGATCCACGATTCATTGTTTTCGTATAACACCCAGTGCTCCATGCAGTATGTGCCCTCCTTAATACCCATCACCGGGCTAACCCATCCTCCCACCCCCCTCCCCTCTAAAACCCTCAGTTTGTTTCTCAGAGTCCATAGTCTCTCATGGTTCATCTCTCCCTCTGATTTCCCCTCCTTCATTTTTCCCTTCCTTCTCCTAATGTCCTCCATGCTATTCTTTATGTTCCACAAATAAGTGAAACCATATGATAATTGACTTTCTCTGCTTGACTTATTTCACTTAGCATAATATCCTCCAGTCCCATCCATTTATGGCATTAGGTCTTTCTTAGAATTAAAGTTCATATGTATCCATTTGGGTCCACTCAAGAGCAGGCAAACCACACAGTGAGTTGAACGTTATTAAAAGTCAGAAAATTAAAGTTTTTATCAGGACTCCTGGAAGAATGTGAACATCCCAGTTATACATTGAGAGACAGTAGAAATACTTTTAACAACAACAAAGGATTTATATCAAGATTATACAGTAAGAATGTTAATAGACCAAAGAAAAAATATGAAAGAGACACAAAGATGTATATCATAAATGAGGAAACACATACTAGTAAATATATGAAAAATGGAAGGGAGATGGACACCCTTGTTAATAAATCAGCATTACAATGGCACATCATTTTACACCTATTGGATTAGCAAAATTAAAATCACAATACAAAGTGTTAGAGAGCAACTTTATATATTTTTGATGGGTACATAAGGTGATTAAATCATTTTGGAAAATGGTTTGATATTATTTCTTAAAATTGTTAAAACTTTTGACCCAGAAAGCCCATTCCTGGGATAATATAGAAAACAAAAGTTTTACTCACGTGTAGCAGAAGACACCTATAAAAATGTTTATAGCAGTGTTATAATGAATACTATGATGAATGCTATAACGAAAGCCTGGAAGCAGTCTTAAGTCTGTCATCAGGGGAGTAGATGAATAATCTGTGGAATAGTCACCAAGTAATATTATGCAGGGTCAATGCTACAGCAATTGGATAGATCTTTAGAGTCATAATACTAAAGAATAAAACGAACTTTCAAAAATTACTTACTACTTATTTTTTTTAAACGTGAATGTGTGTGTTTTGCATATAACATTTAGGAATCCAAGTAGATGGCACTATATAAAAAGGAGAGCAAGAGAATTATAAATACAGGATTCCCATTGATGTTTATATCTTGTTAGTAGAAGAAGAGATCTGAGCTGATGAGAAAAACTTGCACTGAGTTGTAAGATATTGTCAAGTTTCCAGTTTGGTTTTCCATTTTGGGTTGTCATAGTTAGTTATATCACTAAAAAATAGTTAAGTAAATATCTAAATATAACTGGAGTAAATAGAAAGGACACTCACCTAATCTAGTATAGGAACCAGGGAAGACTTTACATCATAAATGTATTCTGGGATCACATTCACAGGATTATAATAAAATGTCAGTATATAATGTGATATTTTGGGACATAGGCTCTGGCATATTCAAAGCTTGGAATTATCACTTATTTTGGTAAATTCCCTAACCTCTCTTGGATTCAGTTATTTTATAGATAGTAGTTATCTGTTATCAATGGGGATTATAATAGTATCTAACTTATAGGTTTATTTTTTTTAAAAGATTTATTTATTTATTTTAGAGATAGTGAGAGAGCAAGGGGGAGGGCTAGAGGGAGAGGGAGAGAGAGAATCTCAAGCAGACCCCCGCTGAGCATGGAGCCCGACACAGGGCTCAATCTCATGACCCTGAGATCATGACCTGAGCTGTAACCAAGAGTCAGATGCTTAATCGACTGAGCCATCCAGGAGCCCCAAACTCATAAGGTTATTGTTAAACATTACGTAAATGAATACTCATGAAGTACTTGGTGAATGCTCACAGTAAGAACACAGTGAGCCAATACACAGTAAATGATCAATAATGATTTTGCATGTTCACATAGGTAATCTCATTTAAACCTCACAATAAACCTGTAAGGTTATCCTTACTTTATTTATGATATTCATACTGGTTAAGAGACTTTTCTAAGTCCTCTTGATTTAGAATTTGAACTCAGGTTTATCAGACTTCAGTGTATCTCTGTGCTTTGTCTATATTTTCCTAACATATTAATTTTTGATGATCATCAGAACTGATCAGGGATAGAAAAAGTTAAGTTTGCATTCAAGTGGCTTTAATTTAAATGGAAGACAATTGCAGCCACTCTGGAAAACAGGATGGAGGTTCCTCAAAAAGTTGAAAATAGAGCTACCATATGATCCAGCAATTGCACTCCTGGGTATTTACCCCAAAGATACAAAAGTAGGGACCCGAAAGGGTACGTGCACCCCGATGTTTATAGCAGCAATGTCCACAATAGCCAAACTGTGGAAAGAGCCAAGATGTCCATCAACAGATGAATGGATAAAGAAGATGTGGTATATATA
>NW_022589706.1:5639654-5643403 GCF_004348235.1 Phoca vitulina
GGGATGGGGTGACTGGGTGATGGACACTGGGGAGGGTATGTGCTCTGGTAAGCGCTGTGAATTGTGCAAGACTGTTGAATCTCAGATCTGTACCTCTGAAACAAATAATGCAATATATGTTAAGAACGAAAAAAAGAAGAAGAAGAATGTAGCAGGAGGGGAAGAATGAAGGGGGGGAAATCGGAGGGGGAGAAGAACCATGAGAGACGATGGACTCTGAAAAACAAACTGAGGGTTCTAGAGGGGAGGGGGGTGGGAGGATGGGTTAGCCTGGTGATGGGTATTGAGGAGGGCATGTTCTGCATGGAGCACTGGGTGTTATGCACAAACAATGAATCATGGAACACTATATCTAAAACTAATGATGTAATGTATGGGGATTAACATAACAATAAAAAAATTAAAAAAAATAAATAAATGGAAGACAATATCTAATATGTGTGTATATATATATATATTTTTCAGCTTGGACTTTATTATTGAAGAAGCTGGGGTTACACTGAACAGATTTTATATGGTTGTGCCATTTGATGTAGAAAGAGTGAATTATACTTGACCCAGGGAAGCTCAATCTGGAGAAGTAAAATATTTCATCAATAGGAGGTAGGGCAGAATTTTTAAGATATTGCTTAAATTCCCAGTACTTTCCCAGTAAGCCATGCTGTCTGAGAACCCTTTCCAAGTATTTGCAATTGGCTGAGACTTCTCCTCATGCCCTGCTGAGTTCTGAGAATCATGAATCAATAGTCAATTGTTCACAGTAATCAAATTCTACCTGAAAATGTTGTAAAATACAACTCAGTGTGAAATGCCATATCTTGTAGAATGGAGCCATTTTCAGATTTAATCTTTTTATTACCTACCGAACTGGGAGCACACACACAGATACACACACCTTTACTCAGAGCAACAGAAGTCAACATTTTCCCAGTCAACAGACTTCATTTTCAACAACCAACAGAACAAAATGCCAATTTCATTCAGTCCCTTGAGCATCAAGATGAGTTTTATAGAACTCTGTGATGGAATTTTTAAAAGTTAGGATGAAAATTATCACTACAATGGAATAAACAAAGACCAATTTGTTTCTCTAATAGACCATAGGATTTTGGAATTGAGAATTTCTTTGATCCAATCTAAGTGGATGAATGGCATGCCTGATGGGATGATTCTGGATTAGGCATGCCACTTGGATTAAAATGCATTATGTGTTAATTGGAGTCTCATAGATTATCAAAAATCACTTGTTTCTAGATGTGAGCTTTCATAGAAGAATTGCATCCTACAGGAACATTCAAAGAAAGGAAAGGGCTACACATATTGACCCCTAAAGGTGAACCATAGAATTCTTCCTTCCAATTCCCTAGTTTTCCAAAAGAAGATAGAGAAATTCAGAAAACTCAAAATTCCTGGACTCCACTTGGGGCAGAATCAGATCTGCTGACTCTGAATATAATGCCTCTTCCATTTCACCAGAGTGGTAGCAAAGATTATGCATGTTCATTGTGTTCTGGCCTTTGTGATTACTCTCTATGCTGCCACTTCTCTCACTTCCTGACAATTGCTCCACCTGGAAGAAATTGTCTGATGACCCAGTAAGCAGATTTGGGCCCTTGTTCCTGACCCCATACTCTGTGGCATCTTTTTTTTTTTTTTTTAAATTTTATTATGTTATGTTAGTCACCATACAATACATCCTTAGTTTTTGATGTGGTGATCCACGTTCCATTGTTTTCCTATAACACTCAGGGCTCCATGCAGTATGTGCTCTCCTTAATACCCATCACCGGGCTAACCAATCCCCCCTCCCCCCTCCCCTCTAAAACCCTCAGTTTGTTTCTCAGAGTCCATAGTCTCTCATGGTTTATCTCTGTGGCATCTTTAGCATCTCTCTAATTACTGAGTTACTGCCTTTAGCTCGCATATACGTTTAATTTTCTTTTTCCTTCAAAAAGACCTTCCTGCACCTTCATGCAGACCTATTTCCTGCATGAAGTCAGCACATCTTCCCTTTCTTATAGTTTTAGCTGTTAGGATGTCCTCTTCCTGCATTGCTACTTGGACACTTGCCACTATTTGTTTGTGTGTTATGGTTTTGTTTGCTTGTCAATTTTCTCCCCAGATTTCAGATTATGTCAGGGGTGATTCCATTTTTTCATTGGTGCTTTTGCACTCAAGACTTTTCTCCCCTGAGCTAGAGTGGGAGTCTGGGCTGCCTCATCACCCACTGTGGTCTCCAGCCTTGCAAACGTGATGTGATAACTTGCACGGGCAGCCATCTCGCCATCATATTATGAGCTCCTTGCAGGCAGGATCTGTGCTCTTCAGTGTTGCATTGTCTACAAAGTTTCTGCTACATATGTGTGTTCTTTGAATGAACAGTTCATTTACTTCCCTTTAAGAGAACTGGGCTGGACAGCCTGGAAGCTATAAGGCCTCTTCATTTCTTCCCTGAAGCCCAGGGCAGAGCCAGGAATACTCATCTAGAACCTTCTCTTGCTGTCTCTCTTGAACCACATCTGCCTGAGCTTCCCCCATCATGTGAGGTGGATTAGGGGAAGGGTTCTGGGTTACATATGGAATAAAGTATCTCAGAGTCCAGGTTTGGTGTGGGTATAGCACATCAGTGTGTAGTGGGCTTTGGAGGGGTTTTGAGGGGTGGCATCCCATAGACATACTGAGTCAGAAGTTAGGTAAACAACTGAAGGAATCATTAACTCACATGAATTTAAAAGGGAGGGTGATAAACATCTGGGTGCACGTACCCCTTTGGATCCCTACATTTGTATCTTTGGGGTAAATACACAGTAGTGCAATTGCTGGATCATATGGTAGCTCTATTTTCAACCTTTTGAGGAACCTCCACACTGTTTTCCAGAGTGGTTGCACCAGCTCGCATTCCCACCAACAGTGTAGGAGGGTTCCCCTTTCTCTGCATCCCCGCCAACATCTGTCATTTCCTGACTTGTTAATTTTAGCCATTCTGACAGGTGTGAGGTGGTATCTCATTGAGGTTTTGATTTGGATTTCCCTGATGCCGAGAGATGTTGAGCACATTTTCATGTGTCTGTTGGCCATTTGGATGTCTTCTTTGCAGAAATGTCTGTTCATGTCTTCTGCCCATTTCTTGATTGGATTCTTTGTTCTTTGGGTGTTGAGTTTGGTAAGTTCTTTATAGATTTTGGATACTAGCCCTTTATCTGATATGTCATTTGCAAACATCTTCTCCCATTCTGTCGGTTGTCTTTTGGTTTTGTTGACTGTTTCTTTTGCTGTGCAAAAGCTTTTTATCTTGATGAAGTCCCAATAGTTCATTTTTGCCCTTGCTTCCCTTGCCTTTGGCGATGTTTCTAGGAAGAAGTTGCTGTGGCTGAGGTCGAAGAGGTTGCTGCCTGTGTTCTCCTTTAGGATTTTGATGGACTCCTGTCTCACATTTAGGTCTTTCAACCATTTTGAGTCTATTTTTGTGTGTGGTGTAGCCAAACTGTGGAAAGAGCCAATATGTCCATTGACAGATGAATGGATAAAGAAGATGTAGTATATATATACAATGGAATATTATGCAGCCATCAAAAGGAATGAGATCTTGCCATTTGCAATGACGTGGATGGAACTGGAGGGTGCTGTGCTGAGTGAAATAAGTCAATCAGAGAAAGACATGTATCATATGATCTCACTGATATAAGGAATTCTTAATCTCAGGGAACAAACTGAGGGTTGCTGGAGTGGGGGGGGGTGGGAGGGATGGG